>NW_015169839.1:0-68391 GCF_001447785.1 Gekko japonicus | reverse complement strand
TCCTTGCATACAAGAAGTGCTGAAAATCACAGGAACACAAACACTGTATGGGTCTTTAAATCACAGCTCTTTCCATCACAGCCTCAGCAACTGCTTTTCAAGGGAAAAGAATAATAATAACAGAAATGTGCATAATGCATATGTCAGCCCCGAGATTACCTTAAATGAGGTTTAGATGGATGAAGGACATGTCTATTTCTGGCTGCTGGTCATGACTGATTAATCACTCTTATACATTATCCTGCAGGTGCATATTCTTTTCCTCCATATCCTCAGAAGAGCCCTGAGAGGTAGGTTAAGCAGAGAGGTTGTGACTATTCCAAGGATAGCCAGTAAACTGTGTGGCTGAGAGAGGATAACTGAGTCCAGGATAGCATATATTTGAACCTGGTTCTTGCCGATAAAGGAAACCTCCACATTCAGAAGCAGTATACCTCCAGATACTGGAGACAAATAAGCACTAATTGCAAGCTTCCTAAGAGGTCTCCTGTTTGATGGGTGAGTCATTTGAATGATAGGTTCACATCTGAGCATCTATTGACCAATGTAAGTTTGTCGAACTATGGGATATGTTCAATGCAATTTTTAAATTTAAATAATTTTTTTACAAAACCTTTGTATACAGGTATTACTTTTGGACAACACATCCCAATAGCATCATCACTTCTTTCATGTATCATGATTTAGCTTCCATATTTAGAAAAGTTCCTGAATGTCATGGATCTCAACTCAGGTTTACAAGGAATAAAGCAGAGTTGGATCTTGGAGCACAGTTGGATCTTTCCACTAAAGCACTATTTTTACACTGATCTCAATGAGTGGCCAACCTTTTCACATTGACTGGGGCTTGCATGCCAGATGATGCATAATGCTGATGTGATTAATCTTCTTCAGTGAAAAGAATAATTGCCTGGCAAGTGTCTATCCATTGGGCTGAATTTCAGTGTCTATCCATTGGGCTGAATTTCATCACTGGCCAGCCATGTTAATGATACAAATGGTGAGGCACTTGTCAACTGCAAATTGGGATTTCAGGCATTCTAGTAGGAAAGCCTGGTGCCTGTTGAAAAAACTAGGTGCACACCTACCTGTGCTCCAAGGAAATCTGGAGGTAACAATAAACCAGGTAGCTGCCCGACTGGTATTCCTATCCAAAGCTCCAAAGGATCAAGATTTTACTATCAGGATTAAAAAGAATTCCAGAGTTTAAAATGCACCTACCCTGAAGACTGCGAGCTGTCAGGGGATTTCAGTGTTGATGAGATTTCCAAGGCACTGAAGGACATCAAGAGCGGAAAGGCACCAGGCTTTGACTGCATCCATAATGAGTTCCTGATCAATTGCAGCACGTTCACTAAAGTGGCTCTCAAAAGTTTCTCACTAACATCATGAGAACAGGAAAATTCCTGGGAGAATTCAAGAAAGCAAAGATAATTGCTACTCTGGAACCTGGAAAACCAAAACATTTAGCGGAAAGTTACAGACCTATTTTCCTTCTAAACTCCTGTTATAAACTCCTTGAGAGGCTAATCCTGAACAGAATCAGTGACAGAATTAACAAATATGTCCCTGTAGGGCAATCAGCATTTAGACCCTATCGTAGTTGTGAAGACTAGGTTCTCAGTTTAACAACTTTAATTAAGGCAGGATACCAGAAGTGTCTTAAGACATCAGCAGTTTTTGTCAGTCTGACTGCTACTTATAATATAGTCTGGATGGATGGTCTTCTCTACATGTTTTTACAAATTTTCCCCTGCAGAACATTATTACAACTCTTAAATAACATGCTGAGTGATAGAACTTTCCAAGTAATCATGGGTCAGTCAATCAGCAAGCAGAAGAAATTGAATAATGGTCTACCCCAGGGCTCGCTCCTCACTCCAATTCTTTTCAATCTATAAATCTCTGATGCTCCCAAGATGATATCCAGGAAGTTTGCTTATTCCAATGACATGATGATTGCAGTAAGGCACAAATCAATTGAAAGGACTGAGAAAATATTGACTAGGGACCTCAAAATTTTGGTTGACTATTATCATAAATGTCAGTTTATCCCAAGTGCAGGGAAAACAGAATGCTCCTGTTTTCATCTCAATAACAATCTTGCCAACTATGAACTGAATGTCTACCTTAATGCCACCCAGCTTACGCACAACCATATACCTAGGTATCTTTGAATTAGTCTGCACAGAATCTTGAGCTATAAATACCATCTTATCAATGTAGCAGCAAAAATATGCATGTGAGACAACATTCTCCAAAAATTATGTGGTACAACTGGGATGTGTCTGCTACAACACTTAGATGCTCAGCTTTGGGGTTGGTGTATAGTACTTCAGAATATGGTACTTCAGTGTGGCTCAACAGCCCCCATGTCCACAAACTATGTCCAACTCCATACAACGAGAACCATCAGTGGATGTATTAAACCCACTCCAACCTATTGGCTACCCACGTTGTGCCACATCACTTCCCCGCATCTCCGAACACAAGATGCTCTTCTTCATGGATATAGAAAGATCATTGAAAATTGAGAGTTGTCCATCCACAAAGACATGGCTGACAGGGGTGTATCCAAACTAAGATCCTGACACCCAGCAATAAGATCTGCACAAATCCTGCAATCACAAAATTTCGACCTAGGGAATGAATGGTTGTAAAAATGGATGCAATCAGTTCCACCTGATATCCATAATCTGATAAACACCATTGAGAGGCTTGCTGGACTTGACCTGCCATGTAATGTATGGAAGATGGCTAATGGAATACAAATCAGCTTTGGCAGTTGTGCAGATCTGTTGTTTTAATGGGGCAAAATACTAGGACCCGAATGTGATTGTGGTGAAGCCCACCAAACTATTTTCCATCTGTCACAGGAATGTGAGCATAGGCAACATGCTTTTCAGAGAGATGTGACAGAGCTCTTTGAACTCTCCCCAGCTGAGAATGAGTGGATCTAAAATTTAGATAGTAGTATTTAAGGGGATTGCCCAATTGGTCTGCATACCCATTGTATCAATTTGCTTACATATTTTATATTAATATATGCTTCTTGTGTGTAATCCTGCCATATGATAAATAATAACTGGCCAGCCAGCGGCGGTAGCACTAAGTAAAAAGGAAATGATTTGTGAATGAATTCTCTGCTGTGAATCTCATTGTTTTCAGGAGCATTGCCAATGCTTTCTGAAGAAAACACCTTCCTAGTAAAAGCCCTTCTCTTTTATAAATCATCCCTTCAAATTGCTATTGCCTCTGCCATTCTCTCCTTGGTTAGATTCAGTGACTCGGCTTTTAATGTGGGTCGGTTCTATCTATGTCTGAGTCAAAACCTCTTTATGAATCATGTCTTGGCTGTATTGGGGAAGCAATCTTATGCCCACTTAGTGGGTGTGAGGTCCATGTTCCGCCTCAGGTGGCAACCCTCCGGTTGCCGTTGTTGCTCACCAGGTTCTGCTTGAGGAAGCGTCCTGGTGGAGGGGTGAGACAAGAAAAAAGGAGGCAAAAGGAAACCTCAGACAGGCAGGGGATCAGGTTAGGTTCACCTGGGATATCCCTCTGTCTGCACAGACCAAACCTTCAGCCAGTCAGGCTATGGGGATGTGGGTCTCTCTGAGCTTCGGTACTTTCCCCAGTCTCATCTGTGTCTCATCCTCCTCGATCTCCAGCCTCTCTTTCCTCTTATACCCAGGCCACACTCCCAGTATCCTCTCTTGTTACAGCCCCATCCTTCCCTGCTTAGCCCCGCCCCTCTTTATAACATTCCACGCTGACTGCTCTGGCAAGGCGGCTCCTCCTTCCTGCTGTAGATTGCTGTGTGCGGAGGCTGCTTTCTGCTCTGCAGTCCTAATTCCACTCCTCCCACCCTCGTCTCCTCTTTCCGTTTTATTTCCTCTTCGTGGTCCTCTGGTATGTCTTCTTGCCCGACCCCCAAGCTCTGTGCAGCTTCTTTCTTCCTCCCGTGGCTGCAACTCCTGTCGAACTGCCTCCGCATTTGAGGCTGATGGTCTGCCTTCCCTTTTTGGTGAGTTAGCCTGTTTGGGGTTGCTCCCGGCCAGTCCCAGGAGGGCGAGAGGCGGCTGACCGGGACAGTGGGGAAGAACTAGAAAGCAGGATCAACTGCAAGATTGTGTGTGTGTGTGTGCCCTAGATGAACTGTAACTTCTGTGTGCCTCCCTCTCTTTCAACGGGGGGGGGGAGTGAGAGTGAACATTTTACTTGGTATTTAAAATGAACAATTTAAAAATAAAAATGGATACGCTCTTAAAAGTCTTCCATATTTCGTCATGACAGCTATAGAAGGCCAGAGTCAACAGACACAGAGATTCTAGAAACCAGTTAACACCAAGTTGTCCTTCAAGTAAGTTATTTTTTTAGCACCCAATCAAAATCTGTTGCCCTAGATGATCACCTACGTTTACCTAGTGGCTGGGCCAGCCCTGAAGGCAAGCTTCATTGAACATGGGGGACAGACTTCAGAGTAGGGACAATTTTGAATTTCTTGTCACAACTCTTTTGATCTGAAAATCCTTGTTTTAATTGTACTTCATGTGAATCAAAGCCACAATTAAAGGGGGTTTTAGTACCATTTTCCTCACATTTTCTACATTGTAATGTAGATGTTTGTTCATCAAGATAAAATGATATCTTATAAGTATATTCGACATATAACTTGATACATGCTGCCTGTATAGACTGAAGAAAACACCTATAAGCATGCAATTTTGGAAAGTGTGGAATGTGGGGATGCAGGTCATCCCTCCTAATCACTGTCTGCTATGAGATGTCTGCAGGGACCCGCACCCAAGACAACAAGGACATAGTGTTTAGTCATTACTAAATTACATCTTAATTGAAATTCCAAGATGGATTTGGGTATTTCTTGCTAGGCTGAAACATCTGAGAGATATCATCAGTTTTTCACTCATCCTTTACCAATCCTATCTTTCCTACAGTACCTAGCCCCAAGGTTCCCTCTAAGCTGTGGAGTCCTGTGAGCAAAAATCCTACTCGGTGAGCGACCGGCATTAAAGTGGTGAGCCAGCGATTTGGCTGCTGCAGAAATTAGTTTGCTCTGGAGACATCCTTCCTGAGCTAAGGCAAAAAGCTGTGAGCCGGAGGCTGAAAAACTGTGAGCCAGCTCACCCTAACTCAGCTTAGAGGGAACACTGCCTAGCCCACACAGATTTTGTCCATGCCAGTCCTGTGACTCCCATGATTGTGGCTTTTTGGTGGTCAAGAGGATCCCTCCTTTTCTGGCAGCAGAAAAACTGTTTGGAGCCAACTCAAGGTAAAGTTATTAGCAATATATACTGTTTTCTGCACCCTTTCCCCATGGCTTCCATCATTCCCTTCAGAGAACTAACATGCATTGGAAATCTTGTTAGGAATTCAGAGTAAGATTAGAGGAGACATTTCAAAGGACATACTTGTAGATATTTATCTAATATACCCTGTGGATAATTATATCAGAAACCCACACAGGACTAAAACTAAGCTGATTATGTTTCAGTAATGGAGCAATAATTTTCCTCTGCCCCAACTACAGCGTTGTTGTTGTTGTTTTTGCTTTATTATCTCAGAAATGCCATGATGATTGCACAAATCAAAATTCACCAAGTTTAGAAAAAGTGATGTTTTCCCCAATAACATAATAGAATTATTAAGTTTGATTATGGGGTTGGGGGAATCACCTGCAAAACATTTGCTTATTATAGTCTGGAAAGCAGGATGGATGAAAATATGTTATTTCTGTTCAGTTTTAAAGGGAAGAAGCATGTTACTCATCCAGTGCAATCCCAAGCAGATGTTACACACTTCCAAGTTAACACTGATCAAGTTATGTCAATTTTTCATTTCCCACTCTGTTTGGTAATCTTATTATTTTTTTAAATCAACTTTTGACCCAGTTATGCCATTAATTGCATACACATAATTTCTATTAACTATAAAGCAGTGTGGCTGTCTTATAGCATTAAAATATCTTCTTCTTTTTTGCCTTCTAAAACCTGGAAAAGATTCTTTCTTTTAATCAACTTATTTAAACAGTTAACAGTAATAGAACTTCATTGATAACCGACAGTCAATATATCTACTTCTCAACATGGCCAAATCTGTGGATATTAAATTCCAGAGACTGAAGCCATGAACTGCCAAGACAGAGCTTTCTACAAACTTTAAAAGGACACAGGTTTAGGAAAAATACATTGTGGTTAAACCCCCCACCCCCATAGAAGCAGAACCTGTGATTTTAAGAAATGAATGCCCTCAGTGGCCGTTGCTAGGCAACCACAATAATACTTCTGCCCTTCAAGGCTTGGTTTCTGTCAGTAAAAGACAGGGACATGGGAGAGGACCTTTTCCAGAGCTCTTTTGGCCTTTGAGGAAGGACTTATAAGAGCCAAGCCCACCAGCAACCACTGGGTGATTTGCTACCACCTGAATTGCATGACTTTTCAAGGCCCTGCTGCTTGCTTCAAGAGCAATCATTGCATGAAAGCCAGTATAGTGTAGTGGTTAAGGTTTCAGACTAGGATCTGAGAAACTCAAGTTTGAATACCCACTCTACTGGGGAAACTCACTTAGTGACTTTCAGTGAGTCACACAGTCTCAGCTTAACTTACTTTACAGAATTCTTGTGAGGATAAGAGACAAATGTTGTAAACTGCTTTGGATGCTCATTGTAAAGAAAAGTGGGAAATAAAAGAAGTAAATAATAAGGAAAGTGGAGAGGATATGAAGGCTGCCAGGAGAGAGGAAGAGGAAATACTGTGGAGAGAGGATAAAGGGGAAGTGAGATACCCCCATAACTCCTTGCAGATTTTCCACCATGCAACTGGGCCCAGCTCAGGTGGCACTGCACAACATGGCCAGAGTTTTCCTGGCTAGAGGTTGCCGGGGGGCAGATAAAGGTAGGTTGGCTAGTGGGTGGGAAGGAGATAAGGAAGCAGGAAAAGGGGAACAGCTAAATTCAAGGGCAGAACAGCTAAAGTCAAGTCCAGATTTTGGGGGTATAAGATTTCAAGAGCCAAAGGTCCCTTTGAGCTTTGACTCTCACAAGCTTATACCCCCCAAATCTTTTTTTAGTATATTTTATTTTATTATATGAATTGAAGGGTACAGAAGATGGGGGGATATAAAAAATAAAACGTCATTATTCATCAGCAATTATTACATTTTATCTTTGTTGAGGACACAGTTCTGATGTATGATACTTAAAACAACAGTAGGATATCTTCTCAACTTAATTCCATTATTTATTCATGATATCAGTATATGTTACTCTTTTTAAAGCATACCCAAACATACCATTTTATATACAGTGCACAATATTGAGTTAAGAGTAAGATTTATAACTCTTTTCCTTTAAAAAGACTCTATATATCGCAAGGAATAGTATACATTTACAGTGACTCTAATTTCTCTCTGTTTCTGTGATTATTTCAGGTAGTGACAACTTTTTGTATCTGATAATGTAGACTAGTCATCAATTACTAACCTTGACCAAGATGTATATAGCATGCTTCCCATTTCTGCTGAAATCCTTCACTTGGTCTTTTATTTACTAGATCCGTTAACTTTGCCATTACAGCATATTCAGCTAATTTGTCATACCAGGTTTCTTTCACTGGACAATCTTCTGTCTTCCAAATATATGCAAACTGTATTCTTGTTGCTGTTACCATATGTCTGAATAGCTTTTGTGATGTTTTTTTCTACATTATCTGCGATCATTCCCAGAAGCATTGCCTCTGGATTTGGTGGAGAATTAATTTTCTGAATTTTCTGAATCTCTGCATGTACTTCAATCCCATATTTCCTTGGGTTGTTTTTTTTTTTTTTTTTGCAAGTTCACCACATCTGGTAAAACATGCCTTCAACTTCCCTGCATTTCCCACAAATTCCTTTGTAGTTCTTGTCCATTCTTATACCCCACCCCCATCTTATTGGTTTCTGTGGTGCTACCGAACACAAATCTAGCCATTCTACAACAGACCAATATGACTACCCTCTGGAAAAGTGGAGAGGCTATGCAGAAGGGATATAGTGGGAATGGAAAATGAGATGCCCCCTCATAAGTCCTTGTGGGTCCCCCACTTGTAAAATATCGAATAGGAAAGCATGGGCCACAGTGTGGATCAAAATGCATAAGAAACTCACATAGTTGTTAACCGCTCTGAGCCCCAAATTGGGGGGAGGGCAGTATATAAATCAAATAAATAAATAAATATAGGGCAGCGGTATATAGCTCTGCTAACTTGAGGGAACCTTTAAATCTGCAAAACAAGGTGGGAAAATGGAAAAAATATTAGTGACAGCTTACCCCACCAAAAAGTAGATGTGGGGGGAAAACACATTCAGGCCAAATTTGGTGGTGGGAATCAGTGCAGCAAAAAGAAGCTGGGGGTGGGGCTACAGGAGTGAGTTAAGGATTTATAGGCAGTAAGGAGAAACTGGGGGAAGGGAAGGGAAGGAGATTCATCAAGTGGGAAAAATGAAAACATTGAACAGTAATCCGGGTCCCATGTTAGAAGGAAAAGAAGTTACGTGTTAGATTCAGAAGGCATACGTTTTCGCATCACTCATGAAAACTATCTCATATTTCAATCAACATCTCTGAAAGAAAGTTTGCCAAAGAAGTCTTTTTTCCCCCAGCTAACCAGCATGGTAGACGTCTACTGAGTGCTCTAATTGATGTCTATTAAAAGTGCAAAGCTGTTCCTCTCTGATCAGGCGCCCCGTGAAGAACCTACAAAGGAGCTCGAGTCCATTAATTCAGCAGCCAGCTGCTTCCACACCACTTAAAATTAAGCAAGATTTGACCAGATTTTGAGAGCATAACTCAGTGGTAGCGATTGAAAACCAATTAAAAAAAAAAAACGTGTGTACTCGGGTTTAAATATTCATGTTATTGAACCATTTCCACTAATGGCACAAATGACAACATAATACCCGACTGTAACAGTTGGCGGAAGCCATTTTCAAGTAGCAGTTGAGCAAACAAAGATGAATTTTAATTTGCAATGCCAGTCGAGCTGTAATAAAAAGTTATACTCCAACTGTGAAAAAAAAGGCAACACAGCTTGCTTTGGAGTTATTTACAGATGTGTATTTCTCCCCCCCCTCCAAATCTTGTCCTGATCCATGCCAGAGACTTTTTAAATCAAAAGCACCCATTACAGAATCAGAGATGCATACCTTCAGGGCAATAAAAATTCAATTAGAATACCGTTGTTTGGGTTTTTTATTTATGTCTGAATTAAGTGTCAGGGAAAAGGGGGGGGGGAAACTGCTGGCACTGGAACATCCAACTCCATGGGTGAATCTGGTTTACTTCTTTTATACCCTGCTATTCAGCCCAATGGAGACCCAAAGCAGCTTTTGTTGTTTTCCCCTCTTCCCTTTCATCCTTGCAACAGCCCTGTGAGTCAGGTTAGGCTGAGAAAGTGATTGGCCCAAGGTTACCCAGCACGCTTCCAATAATGGAGGTGGGGATTTGTACCTGGTTCTCTCACATCCTAGTCCAACGCTAGCCACATAGGCTCACTATTTAGGCAACGTCAAAAAGGCTAAGACAGAAACATTGGGTTCAATCCAGCCAGCCTTTTCACTCAAGCTGTCCTAATTCCTCTCCTTACTATGGTCTCTGTTCCCCTTGATGCTGCCCCCTAATACTGGTATTCATCTGTCTCTAAATATGAAGGTTCTCTTTAGTCATCATGGCAAGTAGCCACTGATGGACTGAATCTCCATGAATCAGTGAAACCCCCTTTTTAAACCCATGATCATGGCTATCACTCTGTCCACTGGTGGAGAATTCCTCAATTCAATTACCCATTGAGTGAATAAGTCTGTCCTGAACCCATTTCCCCTCACCTTGCTTTGTTATAGTCACCCAATTACCACCCTAAGTGGTTTAAGGTCACCCAGCAAGTTTCCATGGCACAGTGGTGGCGGGGAATCGAACCTGGGTTTCCCAGATTCTAGTCCAGAGCTCTAGCCACTACACAATGCTGACTCTTAGCTCACTGTTTCACTGTCGACAATGTGCAGATACAAAACTGAGGACAGAGAATTCCCTTTGGATAATTCCACTATCTTTAGAATGAAGTCAGACTTGATCCCAGCTTTCTCCAGATGAAGGTTCAATATACAAATGGCAGTTACTTGAATTGCTTGTTCTGTGCCCGACCACCATCTCATTCCCTTCACCAGCATTTAAATTCTGTTTCGGTATCTTTTTTGCTCTCATGTGGTTTTTACAAATGGAATATAGTAGCAGACTGTGTCATCGCTGATCCTCAAATCGCTTAATTTCTCAAAGTGATATCCGTGCGAGCTTTCGAAGATGACATTGTAATGCAGGGAGAACCAAAGTGAAAGGTAATGGAAGGTAATGAAAAAGTCACCCACAGATGAGATGATGCTTCGATGTGAGGACAGGCAAAACAAAACATTTAATAGAAGTCTGTGGAGCTGGAATTAGCCACTGTGGCAGAATGGGCTGCATATGTCATGGAAGCAATAATCTCATTGTCACTGTGCAAGTGAGTGGATGGAGAATGCCAATGTGTGTGCGAGGTGAAACTCTGACATTGCCAGCTCCTTGCAAGCCTAGAGGGACATTATGCTGTTGTGAAAGATGAGTGACTTTACAAGGTGAGCTAAAAGAAGACCAGCCATTAACTAGTTGGGCATGGAGGCATTTTTGCTGTTACCCCTTATCTTGACAAGTTAAGCCAAAAAGTGAAGATTCCATTGCCAGGGAATACTGATTACAGTTAATGAGGAGCCAGGGCTGGCTCTGTTTTCCAGCTCACAGAAGAGAGAGAAGAAGGGGACCAAGAATACAAACAGATAGTAGCTAGGGTGGGGGAAGGCTGACTAGATAAGTTCATTTTATATGTTGCTTCGGTGCTCCCTTTGAAAGCAGGCAACCTTTAGTCTTTACTACTTCAGTCAAGTGACTAGGTCACCAAATCCTCAGCAACCTATATAATGTGCTCCTGTAGTGACTCCCATTTCCTGTCTCCTGATTTCTGCTTGGAGAAACTGATGAAAGTTGGAATGTCAATTGATGATATTTTTGAGATGAGCAAAACCAAGGCATTTTCTCTGATGAAAAAGCGAGTCCTGGAAATCGACTTTAATAGCTTGATTCTGAGAGCCCGTAGAGTATGCTCACCCCTAATTGTTGGTCTTTCTTACCCAAAATCTTTACCTCCCTCCCCCAAATGTACCATCTTACCACCCCATGTTAATGCAGATATTTTCTTTGTTTGCAAGACTGAAAATTATACCTACAATGGTTTTGCAAGGAAGACTTTTGAATAGGCCCTACATTGACAGAATTTGCCCTTGTGGCCTTAACATCCTTTCACGCCCTGCTGGAATGCATATTTTTTTGAGATTAGGATTATTATATTAAGCCTTTATTCAACCAATCACCCCCCTATACTCTGGAAACCCTGGCCCTTCTGCTCAGTGATAAGGATCCTGAGACCACTCTAGCAATCGCAAAATTTGTCTCAGTCCTTTTAGCCCTTGCATCTTAAAAAAAGAAATAAATGTCTTCTGCTGCTCAGTATTCATGAATCAATGAGATTCTGCTGCTCAAGATTCATGAATCAATGAGCTTCTAAGGGTACAAAAGGAAAGGAGGATGGTCTTGAGAGGAGGCACCCAGGGTGTATGGGTCAGTCTCACCTGTGTCCTTTTGGCATCCTCTACTTGGGTCACCCCATTGTGGGAGAATGAGAGGAATCTGAGATCCTTGGTCTTCAGGCAGATATCCTTTGGCTATCTCACCACGTGGGGTGGTCTGTCTGGCATTGACCAGAGTCAATGCACTTGAATGGTTTGGGCCCTGACCTCCATTAGTCACAGGGACTGTATCTATATTGGCCATGGGTAACCCTTCCTCCCTGTTGAGTCAGCAGAAAAGCTACTAGGATTCAACCCACTATACTTGGGCCACTATGGAGGCCCATGTTATAGAAAAACTCCTACATAAGAAAAGGTAGCATATCAGGGGAAATGATAGGTAAAGCTTTCTACTTTGGCATGTAATTTGTTCTATAAGGGCAATTGTTTTTGTATGGATAGAAGGTCAACAATGTGAACACTACAGCATTAGGTCCAGCACCTCAAAGAGAACTAGATTACACTGATTGTAGTGGGATGTAGAAGCAGAGGGTGTTTTGATCCCTTTCAAAACCAAGTAATGTATTCCTCTATTAATCAAACAACTGTTTTTACATTAATAACTGAAAATGAAAATGAAATAAAGCAAACGATGTATAATAGGAAGAGATGCAGGGACGAACCCTTGCCTCTTATTTATGTGGATACAGAGCAGCTTCCTATTACTGTACAGACCATGCTATTGCTCTCATTTTCCCAGATGTACAGCTCAGTCTTATAGAGAGTTATACGCTTCTAAGCCCAATGCCTTCAATGGACCCCAGATGGTGTAAATATGCTTAGGTTTGCACTGTGCACCTTAATTTCATATTAGCATATATTTGTCTTTTTTTAGGATCTGTGATTGTTGCTCCAATACCTGTTGCTATGTTCTGGGCCCTAATCTGTAGCTGTAACAATGTGAGTTTTGTCAAGGATCACAAATATGTGTCGCATCTCTAACTCTGAGTATACTTTTTTGGTCTAAATTGATATAGCACTACCTATAGCTATATATTTACAGTTCCAAACAAGAATTCCACCCTGGGAAAACAAAATTTGCAGAAAGCCAGATTCTTCTTGGTTTTCCGCCTGTCTTTGTGAAGCAATTTCAAATCATCACACAGACAAGGAAAGTAATGGACTTTCCTCTAGACAATTTTTTTTCTGTCACCAAATGAAAAGAAATCTCTTTCTGCAGCCATTTTCTCCCTCGTCTTTCTTCCTGGAGTTCTTCATTTGAAAAGAATGTTATATGTTCCAACTTTCCTCCAGTGTCAAAGGGTCTCCAGCATGTATTTGTGAGGCCTCGTGGGTGTCCTTTCAGTGTAATAGAGTTAAAATGCATTCAGAAGGTTAAAGCCAAGAGGGGGCAGAAATGTCTGCCTTTGAAAAGAGAGAAATGTTGCCTGCCACTGAAGGAATTACCCAGGTTCTCAAGGTACCTTTAAACAGCAGAATAATAATAATTGAAAAAAGCTTTTCCTGGTCCTCTCTGCAGGGGTGCAATGAGTGGTAAACTAATAGTGTAGAATGAAGTTAAACATTTTTGTAGGCAGGAAATACCTTGGTTGATAATTGCTGTTTTAAACATTATGATATCAAATCCAAGGGGGAAAAAGTATGAGACTTGCATTTCTACACAGAATAGAAAAGAATTCAGATCAGTCTAAGGGCCAGTGAAATCAGCACAGTCAGTCAACCTTTAGTATTCCAGTAATTAAGGAATAATGGCTAACACTATACAAAGTAATCACATTTTGGTATCTTTTCTTTTATGTAATTTTGTACATTTCCTCATAGCCACATACTCAAAAGATCTCAATTTGTTTACAGCCAGTAATTTCTTCTCTTCAATACTTGGCATATAGAATCCTGCCAGCTGTTAGCATAAAGCTTTTGAGTTTTTACATTAGATGTTAGAGGCATGTCACTAAACACAATGGTGGGTTGGCTAGGGCTGTGTATTCTAGTATAACCAAACTGAAAATATACCCAAAAACAGCAGCTTCAGGTTGGCTTGAATGTAGCCAAAATGAACCAAAACACTCCTCGAGATCCAGGAGGAATGAAAAGTAATCTCCTGGAATTTGAGAGTGTTTTTGATTTTGTGTGAAAGAGAGGAAGTTACTTGCCCTGCTCCCTTAGTAGCTCCAGAGCAGGAAGCTTTTTTGCCTCTTCCCCCACCTCTGGCCTCCTGCCTGTCAAAGAAGGGGTGGGAGAGAGAATAAACTTCTGAGCCCCACAGTCCTTATCTTGTCTTCCGGACAGTGGCATAGCCTAGACTTTCTCCCATTCACAGTGGCTTTCTCTTCTCTGCCTCTTCTCTGCCTCTCCTTCTCTCCAGTGGTGCATGGACACCTTGAGCTGATAAGGCAATAAAGAAGCACCAGGAGATTGCCCCCCCCCAGACGGAAGAAATAGTCAGACAACAAAGTTGGATGAAATAAGGCCACTTTATTAAATTAATAACTTCTTAACTTAACAGCAAAGGGCAACCCTGGAAACAGCGACGAGGCCGGGCCTGGTGTCGTTTTCATCGACTCTCATCCTCAAGCCCTATGATGCAAGACACCGGGGGCCCCCGGGTTGGAGCCAACCATAAGTCGCTTGCAATCCCGGCCGAGCCAAAATTGGGATGCGCCCTCAGGAGTCCTCAAGCACCCCGCATGGCCAGTGCTGAGTCTCCGTCGTGACCATCCCCATAGGCGGTCTGCAAGCTTCACCCAGGCCACACAGCTACAAGGCTTCACCCAGGCCGCACAGCTACAAGGCTGGTCGAGCAGACCCCTTTACCCCCTCCCGGGGTTATTAAGTGGTGCTTGCGGCCGCTGAACCGTATTTTTTAACCTAATTCTGCCCTAACAAAGTGACAAACTAATCCCTAGGCACCATCCCAGATCAATTCCTCAATCCACTGACCGCAGTGCAGGGTAGGCAAAAAAGACTCCATCTCAATGGCCAATACGAGAATGGAACCAAAAAATTCCTACCCGGTTCCCCATAAAAGGGTGCAACCAGCCTATGCTCACACTACATACAGGGCGGGTGGGTAGGCCGAGCACGAGGCGACCAACTGGCTGGGGGGGAGAGCGGAGCAAGCCTATTAAGGCTGCCAGGCTCCGCTCCCCCTGCTGGAGCAGAAGCTCCACCGCAGCCTGTCTGCCACTCCTCCTCACGAGGAGGCAAACGTGGCCCCCACGAGGCACGCTTGGCTGTCACGTGCGGGGCCGGAGTGTGCGCAGTCATGGTACAAAGAAGGAACTAGTCAGAGGGGGCATGGATGGAAGGAGAGAAGTTTTCATGCACACAATCCTGGAGTGGCTTTTGATTTGCTTTCTTGTTCCGTGTTTGGGCCTTTTTGTTCTGACAGTTGGTACAGACAGCCTCTATTGGATCTCCTTTATTTGCTATGAGACAGAGACTCTAAAGTAATGGGGACTTTTTAGAACTCTGAAACTTCCAAGTTAAGGAACTTGCCTTAGAATAAAATCAGCTAGGGCTTGTACAGAGTAAGGAACAGTGGAACTGCACATTCACACCTTTTGTATTCCTTGCTAAGTCTGTTGCTATGGAGAGAGCATGTGTGTAGACTTTTCATGTTTACTAAATTCTTCACTCTTTTGATTGCTCATAGTTGTAGTCCATACCACATAGTTGTGCAACATATCTCCACCACTCAGGCTTGTTATTTGGAGTAGGAAGACAATCTGTTGGTAAACTTCTGTTTCCTCAGGAGTGCACAAGTGCGGTAACCTATCCCCATGGCAACCAGTGGCTACATAGTGAGAGACATAGGCATAAGATGGAGTCTTAGAATGCCAGTACAATAAAGGAAGCGGGGAGCAGTGGATATCTCGGTGACTTATATGGTATGGTATGATACTGTATTAACAATTTTCTCAAAACCATCAAAATAAAAGTTATAGCCTCAGAAACCAAATACATGGAAACAAAATCAAGGATGTCATTTCTTCCTTTTTTATTATTTCTTTGTCCAGAAATAGTCCAGGTTCCAAGTAAAGTTTCATGTTGGAAACTCGATTTGCATGTAAATGTATGCTTTGGTCAGCATTAAAGGATACCCTGAGAGATTTTTATGTTTCCAGTGTGGGTGGATTAAGAGACTGATTCATGTAGGTTAATTGAGGAAAGTGCAAATATAGGCTTATGAGCCGAAAATAAATGTGGGTCGCTTGTCAATATCTGTCTCATGGCCCATAGGAAGTATAATACATTGTAGCTCTCCTGTTACAGCAAGACATTAGATTAACTTCATTGTGTAAAGTTAATTTAGCCATTTAAAACACTATTAAAAATAGTCTCCTCTCCACTGAGATATTTTTTTCTGTTCCCACCACAGCATATTACTCTCATGGGGTGACTTTTTCTCTTACTGCCCCCAAATTCCTAGAACTTCCTCTCAGAACTCTTATAAAGTTCAGCCTCCCTTTTTGTTCTTTGCCAGTTACACTGGTTACTAATTTGGGTTACTAATTCACTTTTGATCTCTGTTCACAGTCCTGCTTTAACCTTGAGAGCTGCACACACTCTGCAGCTCATGTGCCTGAGGGACTACAGGAACAAGCCTAAGCAGGTATACTCAGAAGTAAACCCCATGTCACTTGGTGTGGCATTCTCCTAGGAAAGTGTCTTTTGGGTTGCAACATGTATCTTCCTACCCTGGCTTATGCACCATATGAAACCAAAGTAGCAAGCCTTCCTTGCATCACCATCCTCATGGCACCTGATTTTTTGGCCACTGTCCAGGGTCAGGGTGACCTCGACAGGCCAGCCTCAACACCCAGGAGAAAAAGCCCAAACATGCCTGAAACCCCAGACCCCCAGACTTACCATGGCCAATGGAGGAGGCCTCTGGGGGACCAGGGCCAGGCACAGGGGATCTGCCGGGCCAAAAGCTGACCGCCCATGCTGGAGCAGCAGCACAGCAGCAGCCACCACTGTTGGGCTGGAGCAACAGCTGACAAGCCCCCCAAATAACATGATGGCCGCAGCCGTGTCACTGGAAACCCAAGCAACCAGCATCAGGAGCAGGCCCCGGCCAGGAAGCCAAGGGAACACGGGTAGGAATGGCTGCCCCAGCAATAGTGGCACATGCCCCAGGAATGGCAGTTGGACTGGATGGGCCATTGGCCTTATCCAACATGGCTTCTCTTATGTTCTTATCAAGCACATAAAGCTTTCTATACCAAGATCACACCATTATTCCATCCAGCTTAGTATTATCTGCTACGAGTCACATTCTTGGAGATACCACAGACTGAAACTAGGAATGCACAAAACCCTGCAAATTCAGCTCACTGAGCTGATTTTTAAATTGTTGATTTGAGTGTATGTTGACCTATTTATGGCTGTTCAGCATGTTGCTTCATGTATTGCTTCCTAACCATGTACTGCTTCCTAACTATGATGTAGGCTAACCACGCCTTTTGTGCATGCACATTCTTAACAGCCCAGCTTTCCACTTTAACCCTGCTACTGTGTAACTGCTTTGCTCAGCATACAAGTATTTAAACAAACAAATAAATCAGTCACAAATAATATAAATCAGTCATAAATAAATGCTGTATTTTAATTAAATTCTAGCCTACAGTGTTAGTCTAAGTAGCCCCTGGTGATGTTAGCAGCTGCTGATTGGTCTGTATTGACATGTTTTTACACATGTGAAGCAAAAGGCTCACATCTGCTTGACACCTTCAAACATGGTCAGTTCAACTGAGGAACAAATTTGCAGCCAAATTTGCAGCATCCCAAACTGAAACAAGGACCTTCTGTATGCAAAGTATATGGCTGTATCCATCACCATCATTGCAGCAGGTGAGAACAATGGTAGCTAAAAGCAGGTCTTGATGAGGAGAACTCCAAAGCTTTGCTCTTGATTGCATCCATAATATATATTAACATCACTTCTTCCCTCCAGGGAGAACCAACTGCTATGCCATACAGCACAGATGTGCAGCACCTTGGACAGCTCCAGAAATTTTCTTAAGTCTTTAGGCAGCTTGGGTGTGCAATTAGACACATCACAATATGTTGACCATATGTTGCATACTCAGACTCCTGACTGCATAGAATAACCAACAGGGCAGAAGTCCGGGGACAGCCATATTCCTATGGTATCTTTCCTGAGGTTAATTCTAACCGGAAACCTTTAGAAGATGGACTCAACATCTCCAAGATTGAAGCCAGCAGGAAGCTCAAGCCATAAAGACCATTACTGGTCTGGAGACCCTCAAGTACAGGGTGGACATCCATCTGTCAGGAATGCTCAGGTTTTGATTTCCTGCCCTGAGCAGAGTTTTGCACTAGACAGCTTACAAGATCCCTTCCAACTCTGTGATTTGATGACATGTTGATTGTTATGGTAACCTTTTTAAATAAAGAAATGTCTAGGTTTGATGACTGATTAATAATGGTAAATTTACATGATTTATTCCCCACACTTCTGCACACACAAGGGCTACAGAGGTGGCTAACAATTTAAAACACACATGATAAAATCACAATTAGAGTGCAGAAACCTACTGTATAACTGCACACTGAGAAAACCTGCAACAAATCAATGCACTTTGTTTCCTTTGGACAAAGCGACACAAGAGCAAAGAGTCCATGCCAAAATGAAAGCCAGATTGCATTGTCCTTCTTTGAATTTGATATTTTGCATTCCTTTTGAAACAAACAGCAATAGATCATAATGCCTTAGAGAGAGAAATGTTCAGACCATTCATTCAAATGTCACTTTTTTAACTTCTCCAGAAAGCCATTCTATCCTAAGATAAATAGAAAGCATAAAACACAGCTGTTTAATTTGCAATCCATTTGAGTTCATTTATAAAATCATGTGACCAACAAAACAACAATGTTTTAAAGAAGGAAATGTGAAATAGCTAGAGATAATTTAGAGGTAGTTGCTTATACTGAGGGCTTTGTCTGATGTAACATTTGCATCTGTGAGAATGAACCAGGAATCATTTTTTATTTGATTTTCATGATTTTGATTCTCATAGAAGTGTATACATTGAGAAAATAACTACATTAATTCCATATTTATTGTACCATGACCAATTATTAGATCACCCCCTTTGCAATACTGAAAGTGTCTCTGAGACAACCTCCAATTTCATAAATTGGATTCACTCAATTGTGACAAATCCCCTTCCTTACTATAGTGCCTGTCTAATGCAGTGCCACATACATGAAGGTTCCATGAACTCCAGCATAGCTATCTGATGTTGTCAAATGGGACCCCTTTTTCCTGTGTCCAACCCCATGCTGAGAGAAGTTCCTGGAGGAAGGCAAGTGAACATCTTCCATGTTCCTTTCAGACTTGTTGATGCTAACAGGGCTTAAAATAGTGTGAAATAGCCATGTCTCCTTTCTTGTTAGTGAAGCAACTGTGTGCATTTACATGAAATTGGCTGGCATGCCATGGTAATTATCTTCCCTAGGACTCAGTAAAACCTATAGCTGAGTGCGGTGGAGCCAACACTCAACACAGGTAGTTTTCAGTGATAACCTCTGATTTTTAAAGCAAACCGACCAACAAATTACTTATGCTAAAACTGAATAGGAGCATGCTTTTACTGTATTTGTAGCCTGCTTTTCTTATGTAGATTCAAAGCTGTTTACAAATTTAAAATGACCAATGGAATAAAAAATAATGCAAGATGTGCCATAGACAATGCAGCAACTGGATAACAAAAAAATTGAAATGGGTGCAATACAAACATATACACAGAAAACAGAGCAATAAACTATGACCTGATTCCCTATATGAAAATGCCTTCCTGATCCATTACGACAACTCCATTCCTTTTATAAAAATGTCCTCCTGAACATTTGAAAGTGATGCAGTCCTCACAAGACAAAGGTACCCTCCTAAACATTTGAAAACAACACAGCAAATACAAGCTAATACATGCAATAAATGGTGTAATAAATTATAACCAGTGTTCCCTCTAAGCTGAGTTAGTGTGAGCTAGCTCACAGTTTTCTAGCCTCTGGCTCACACATTTTTGTCTTAGCTCAGGAAGGAGGGCTCCAGAGCAAACGAATTTATACAGTAGTCAAATCGCTTGCTCACAACTTTAATGCCAGTAGCTCACAGTGTAGAATTTTTGCTCACAAGACTCCACAGGTTAGAGGGAACATTGATTATAACCCTACTCCTTTTATGAAAGTGCCCTCCTGACAAGTTCCATTTAATGTTGGAATGTGTCATCAAGTCACAGTTGACTCATGGTGACCCCATAGGGTTTTCAAGGCAAGAGACAAACAGAGATGGTTTGCCATTGCCTGCCTCTGCATAGCGGCCCTGGACTTCCTTAGCGGTCTCCTGTTCAAGTACTAACCAGGGTCAGTCAACCCTGTTTAGCTTTTGAGATCTAACAAGATTGGACTAGCCTGGCCCATCCAATTCAGATCATTCAGATCATCGAGTTCCAATTACCATAACCGCTATTCTTTCCCTACTTTGC
Organism: Gekko japonicus; assembly: GCF_001447785.1. Classification (NCBI taxonomy): domain Eukaryota; kingdom Metazoa; phylum Chordata; class Lepidosauria; order Squamata; family Gekkonidae; genus Gekko; species Gekko japonicus. Next base: position 48,211 of record NW_015169839.1, on the reverse strand, counting down.
AAACCAAAAAAGGAGGGATAAAGAAAGCCATAAAATTGGTGGTGTGAATCAGTCCTGAATGTAGGTTGAAATTCCTGCTTGTTTGTGCATTAACCTAGGGGATCCAAAAGACCACAAATGCTAATGTGTTTTCCATTCTTCTCGGCTCAGACCAGCATAGGCTATTCAGACCCTTGTGCATATGCGTTTGCTAAGAGCCTGAGGCAACTTTTGCAGTGCAGTTCTGAGGATTTGTTACTGCAAATGCCTTGTGTGTGTACATATCAAAGAAGGCACATTTTGCATAGGTGTACAATTCACAGTGCTCTGTGCTGAAAACACAAACTTCTGCAGTTGGAGATAAATTACTGTTATTACTAGCTCATCCAATAGAGAAATGTAGAATCACTCTGGAACTACTGTTTTCATTAGATTAGCTTGTACAGGAGCAATCTGTATGGTTGTGAAGATCTATGTCCTGCTGTAGCTTAAGGGGAATCATTTTATTCTCTTTCTCCTTTTCTGGTAAATACACACTAAAGTATACTTTCGTGGTACCTTATAAAGATTCTCCACTCCCCCACACACAAATACTCTCTTAGCATATAGTATTTGTAAAATGAATAAGAAAGAGAGATTAAAACTAGGAAGGGATGCCCTTTTTATTACTTTTGATTTCTAGTGCTGTCATTGGGAAAATTTTAATCTGTTCATTTTTGTTGCTGGAATTGATTATTAATTTCCTATGTGCAACTTTAAGAGAAGGTGACCTGGTATAGCCAAATCTCATCAGACCTCAGAAGCTAAGCATGGTCAGTACTTGAACTGGAGACCACCAAGGAAGGCTTTGCAGAGGAAGGCAATGAAAAACCACCTCTGCTTCTCATTTACCTTGAAAGCCCCTTGCTGGGGTCACCTGTGAGTTGGCTTCAATTTGACAGCACTTAACATTTGTATGTGAATTTATACAAAAGAGCCGATAGACAAAATATATCATTTATACGTGTGGATGGATGGATAATCTATGTAAAATGGTTTTGATCTTATGCTCTCTTCTGCTAAGTGAGAAGTCTTAGTCTGGACTTCATGTTCTAGAGTCAGATTTATGGCCTTATGCTGGCCAAGAATCAGAGTTGGAAGGAGTCTTATAGGCGATCTAATCCAACCTCCTATTCAGTGCAGGAAAGTTGTACTTGAGCATTCTTGATGTACCTGTCCACTTGAAAACCTCCGGTGAGTGAGAGCCCACCCACTCCACAATGTAATTGGCTCCATTGTTGAACTGTTCTCACCATTAGGAAGTTTCTCCTGAAGTTTAACTGAAATCTACCTTTCAGTGACTTACAGTGCAATCCTAAGAATACTTTCCTGGGAGGAAGACCCACTGAATAGATCTGAGCAGCATTCTGAGTAGACCCTCTTGATGGTGGAAAGTGCTGTCAAGTTGCAGCCAACTTATGGTGACCCCATGAGGTTTTCAAGGCAAGAGACATTCAAAGGTGGTTTGATGTTGAGAGCCAGTTTGGTATAGTGGTTAAGTGTGCGGACTCTAATCTGGGAGAACCGGGTTCGATTCCCCACTCCTCCACTCACACCTGTTGATGTGACCTTGGGTCATTCACAAGCTTTGGCACAGCTGTTCCTGAAAGAGCAGTCTGTGTCAGAGTTCTCTCAGCCCCACCCACCTCACAGGGTGTCTGTTTTGGGGAAGGGAAGGGAAAGGAGTTTGTAAGCCACTCTGAGACTCCAAGTGAAGGGCGGGGTATAAATCCAATCTCCTCCCTCCTCCTCCTCCTCCTCCTCCTCCTCCTCCTCCTGTTGTCTTCACCACAACCCCATACTTCCTTGGTGGTCTCCCATCCAAATGCTAACCATGGCCAACCCTGCTTAGCTTCCAGAATCTGGTGAGATCTGGGCTTCCAGGTGAGTGAAGGCAGACCCACTTGGGATTTCTCTTTTAGTCCCATTGGAGCGAGTCTGTTCCCTTACCTCATAGGACTTGTTTTCCAGACCCTTGACCATCTTTGTTGCCCTCTTCTGAAGAAGTATCTGTACATTTTAAAAATTGTGAGAAATAAGTAGGCACTTGGGGAAGTTTTTAGGAAACATATCAATCCACACCTCTAAAGTTCCATGGCAAAAGGTGGTGTAGTGGTTAAAATGTTGGACTAGGATCTGTGAGACCCAGATTTGAATCCCATGGAAGCTTGCTGGGTGACCTTGGGCCAGTCATATACTCTCAGTCTAACCTACCTGACAGTGTTGTTGTGAGGATAAAATGGAGGAGAGAGGAGAACAATGTAAGCTGCTTTGAATCCCCATTTGGGGAGGAAGGCACAATATAAATGAAGTAATTGCTCATCAGTGAATGTTCACTTCAGCCCTTTCAAGTTCAACCTCCAGATGAACACCTCACCCATGTTAAGGGGGACCAGGACATACACATGAGTATGCACATACTCATGCACACAGAGTAACATAGCATGTTCACTGAACATCAGGAAATAGGACTAGAATTTCAATCACACATTTAGAGGGTCATGAGGAATGCTCCCTGTAAGCTATGGAGTCCTGTGAGCAAAAATTCTACTTTGTGAGCTACTGCCATTAAAGTCGTGAACAAGTGATTTGGCTACTGCATAAAATTAGTTTGCTCTGGAGCCATCCTTCCTGAACTAAGACTGTGTGAGCCAGAGGCTGAAAAATTGAGAGCTATCTCACACTAACTCAGCTTAGAGGGAACACTGGTCATAAGAGTGAAGTTCAAGCCTGAACATCAGCTTGACTCCTCAACCCAATTCCAGGAGACCTTCCACTGGGACCAGGCTTAGCAGATGTGAAATATCATGGGACCAGGCTTAGCCAGGATATGAAATATCATGGTATAGCCAGATCTTGTCACATCTCAGAAGCTCAGGTGAGATAGAGGACCACCAAGGAAGACTCTGCAGAGGAAGGCAATGGCAAACCATCTCTGCTTCTCACTTGCCTTGAAAGCCATTTGCTAGGATTGACATTCAAGTCACAATTTATGGCAATCCTAGCAAATGGCTTTCAATGCATCTCATAGGATGCAACTTCAATCATACATCTATCTCTACCATACATCTATCTCTGGTTATCAGGCAGGAGAAAAAAATGCTAACAAGATACACCACTTTTGTTTGTACAGCTAAATACTTTGCAATTAAAAATACTGTTGCTGTTTTGCTTTTCTTTCACCATGGAGCTCAAATCCGCATGCACAGGGTTCCTAGGAAGTCTCTGACCCAGCCATTGACCAGACTCAGATATGCTTAGCTCCAGCAGTACAGCAGCAGCAAGCACTGTACACTCCACAGACCATCTGAACCCAGAAGTGCACTGCTAGAGGGGAACATATTGTTTCCCCATGTTATAATCAAAGTGACAATTACATTCTCTTCCCAGCTGAAGATGGCTAATTTTGCACATTGGTTTATCTTCATTTGTTATAGGAAGCTATAATCATATTTTCACTAAACTGATTGCCGTTCTGGCAATGGAGGAAAATTAAAATAAAGCACTGTTGCATTAACATTGAAAGCTTATTCTAGTGAAATCCCAATAAATATAAAATGGCTGTTATATTCTTCCTTTCATGCCAATATAAGAAGGATTAATATACTGTGGGAATCCACTTGGTTATAATAAAGCAGACGGAATTCAAATCACTCTTCTACATGGAAGCGATAAACCTTTGAAAAGAACTGAAAAATGCAATCTTAAATATTATGACTGCAATGTGAGAAACCCTCATAAAAGAGGGGTTGCAACTGCAGGGCAGAGGCAGGTGTACACACCTGTGACTAGCAGTATTAGCCTTCTGCCAGGTGAGTGGGGCTTCAGGTGGGCCTAAAAGCTACCCTGGTTATCTGTATGCTTCCAAGTCCAATTCAAGGTCCTGGTTCTTGCTTTGAAAGCTGTAAACATTTTGGGACCTGTTTGCTGGAAGGGCCACCTCACCTGGTCTGAACCTACATGTCATATAAGATCTTCACAGAGGTGTCTTTTGGCTGTACCCCTCAGAAATTTCTAAGATCACCTACAATTTAGCAGTGTTCCTTTTAGGTTATAGCATTGGTCCTTTGGAACAGCCTGACTAAAGAGGTGAAGAGCATGTTCGTAGGATGGCTGGGTGATTGTTTTTAATGCTCTGAGGTATAGAAGGAGTATTAAACAAATAGTGTGGGAGAACTTCTGCCTCCTGGCACCACAAGCACTGTGTCTCCAGAGATGGTCCCCTCGAAGAGAAGAACGGCATGATAGTAGCTAGAATTGCAAGGCTTTGAATGTCCTCATCATCTGGTATCAAGGTGGTACTGTGCCTGTTAGGGATGGCCCCAAACCTGCTCACAAACTAAAGTCAGGAGGGCAACTGGCATGAACTTTCCACAAACTTTCAAGCTGTTTGTGGAGGTTTGTGCTAGTTCATAAGCGGATACATTCCCAGACAGACTTTCCTTGTTCAAACAAAGTGTTTACAAAACATCAAAGCAACAACTTGGAGAGCATGTAGAGGAGCACCTGGGAACAGTCCCCTGCAATTTTGATGTTTGTAGCTTGCACGGGATCCATTCTATACACTCTTGAGCCTCCTGAACCTGCGGCTGTCAAAATGACCACTTTGACAGGTGCAGGTTCAGGAGATTCAGGAGTGTATAGAATGGATCCTGTGCACACTAGAGGCACCAGACTTGCAGGGGATCTTTGACTGACTCTCCTCTATCTGTCCTCCAGGTTTGGTGAGGATTGGAGTCATGGGGTCTGAGTTATGCTCCCCCCCCCAAAGTAGATGCCCCTGGGAAACTGCTTTCTGAGGAAACAACAGGTCATCTAGTCCTAAAATCAACTAAACCATCTCAGGTTCATTTACTTGCTCATCTTCTAACATTGTATATGCCATTAAATGCCAACAATGCCCTTCAGTTCTCTGCATAGGGCAAACAGGTCAAACCCTACTCCAAAGGATAAATGGACACAAATCTGACATCAAGAATCACAAAATTGAGAAAGCTGTAGAAACATTTCAACCTCCCAGGACACTCAGTGAGGGACCTCAAAGTAGCTGTTTTATTGCAAAGGAATTTCAGAAACAGACCAGAATAGGAGACTGCTGAATTACAAGTTATCACAACACTCAGGACAATGGAAACCCCAGAGCTTGTGATATGTTCTTATCTCACTACATATGCTGTCACACAGTTCTCAGATTTGTTTGTTAACTCTTTCATTATCTGTATGCTAATTTGCTATTATTCACGGGTTTTACCAACTGCTTTAATCCAATCTTACTTATGCATCTTGACTCCAATTAGCCCTTCCTGGTTACTAACCTTCCCACCCCCAGCTATATGTCGGAAGAAGTGTGTGTGCACAGAAAAGCTTATACCCAGAAGTAAACTTTGTGGTCTTAGGGGTGCCCCTGGACTCAAATTTTGTTCTGTTTCTTCAGACCAGCACAGCTACCCACCTGAATATAAAACATGTACTGGCATACAACCTCTCCTTCCCCTAACCCCCCTATCTAAACAGAGGGGGGTCAGGAAAAAATCAATACCAAAAATAAAATGAAAGGAGGGGATGAAGTTGAAACTTACTGAAGCAGTTACAAATAAATACTATATCAAATTTCATAGAAATCTAAAACTTTATCCCAAATGTCATTGTATTGCAATCCTGCATAACATCTATTAAATGCTATTCTCCAGCAATATTTTTAATGCCAGTTTCTAAATGAGAAGAGCAAGGTGGGATTAGACATTTAGATGCTTTGAGGGTAACTGACCTGCATTGTTATTAGAAAGCACACTGAGACAGGGAAAAACTGAGCTCCTTTTCTCATACTTTCCTTTTGCCAAGTTCTTCCAAGCCGAAGGTCACTAGCACCTACATTCATTCCTTATCTTCTGACATTTTCAAGACAGGCTTTGTGCATGAAGCTCATTCCTTAAGCATTGTACGCTCTCTCCACATCCTTCAGAATGATGTACAGCTCTCTTATCTCTCTCGCTTAAACATATGCATCTCAGTTGGACAAGTGGCTGCAAACCCAGTAAAAATAATGGTTCAAGGGAGGTCATATATCTGTGTCTTTGTGCTGCAGGCAGAAGAAGTGTTTTGCTCTTTTTGGTCCCAAAGTTGTCACTAATTTATGAAGCGACTGATGAGTCGAACTGGCCATTTAAACTTATTTTGGGGCTCCATGTGTTGTCTTGGTTCTTGGTTTCAGCTTCCTCTAATTTGTTGTTGCTGTCATTGATCAGCCTTTTGTCTATGTCATTATAGGCCATCAGGTGACATTCATGTGCAGTCACCACAAAGACAGCATTGAAAAGGCTATTCCAGCACCATTCCCTGGTAGAGGTGAAAGAGAGGAAGATGGTTCACCACAGTCAGTGAGAAGGAAGAGCAGACTACCTTTGTGCTGCCTTTCTGTGTGTGCATCACTGGAGTTGGGTGAGGGAAGGCTGTATAGAAGCTGGTGGTCACCCCCTTGGACTATTCATGGAATCGTAGAGTTGGAAAGGACCTCCAGGACCATCTAGTCCACCCCCCTGCACAATGCAGGAAATTCACAAATACCTCCCCCACACACACTCCCAGTGACCCCTGTTCCATGCCCAGAAGATGACAAAAAACCTCCAGGATCCTCAGCCAAACTGTCCTGGAGAAAGACACACATACAAGGAACAGCTGAGTGCACTGAAGGAATAAGTCCAGGGGGGAGGAAGTAGATGGGAGGTGTCCACCCACATTAACTCATCACCTTGTCCCAATGAAGGTGAATTTGCCACCATATTCCAGCTCTTCCCAGATCCTTCTTAGGGTTCCACTGTGCTGGTCTCTCCCAAGGTTGCTTTGTGAAAGGCAACTGACCACATGGTACAGGGCTGCCCCCCCCTCAGGACTCCCTCATCTGCTTCTGTGCTGAGAACAGACCAGGCTGCAAGAATTCCTTCCTGTGGGACTAAAAGCAAACAAACGAAAAAGAAACAGACAGAAGAGCTGGGTGTGAGGTGCATCACAGAGCCAGCTGAAGACTGCCCTACTCTTGTGAAGCCAGCCCACATGGAATCTGTAGTCCATGCCACCATTTCTCCAGGGCTTAAGCTGCTGCTTCGAGCACATCCCATGCTAGTTGCCAGACACTGCGACACCCTTGAAGCTACTGGGAGTGCACAGAGGACAAGAACTGGGTCTAACAGTAAAATCTCTTTGCTATCCTTGAAATGCCTTGCTTGCTTGTCTTTCCGAAGAAAGAACCATCCAAACCATTTACAGCACGACCAGGGTGTTTTTGGTAGAAAAAGCCCAGCAGGAACTCATTAGCATAATAGGCCACACCCAACAGCAGAAACTCATTAGCATATCAGGCCACACCCCCAACAACACAGCTCGTGAACATATTAGGCCACACCCCCATGTTACCAGAAGTTAGGTCATCCAACTACACCCACATTTTGCCTCTTATTCTGTTCACCTTGTTTGTCGTCAAAATTCAGGGCTTTTTTGTGTGTGTAGCAAGAACCCCTTTGCATGTTAGGCCACACACCCCTAATGTAGCCAGTCCTAATATGTTTCTGCTGTTGGGTGTGGCCTATTATGCTAATGAGTTCCTGCTGGGCGTGGCCAACTTGGGAGCCAGCCGGAACTCCATTCCTGTGCGTTCCTGCCCAAAAATAGCCCTGAGCATGACCTTAAGCAACATTACACATTCATTGAAGTTATTGGGGTTAGAAGGGTGTAACTCTCTTTATTATTGCAATGATTATGTTGTTTTCAGTATTTCTTTAAATTAAACTAGTTCTGTTGTAATGCAATCTCCTCTTCCTTCCCACCCTTCAGCAAAATAATCTGTCTCAGTGCTGAGAGGGGGTGCAGACTAACTTTGATCTATGTCAACTTCGCTAACTAACTTTGATCTATGCCAAGGGAGCAAAGTGCATACTCTAGGAAATTCTCCAGAGGGATTGTTAGGGTAAATGTCATTCTCATCCTGACACCAGCAGCATTTCCTCTGATGTTGCTGAAAATTGCACCTTTCTGAAATGGAGGGCACCCCAAATTACCTCCTTGACCCATCTCACTTGCAAAGGACAAGAGGAGCATCACAGTTTCCATAGCAACCCATAAATGTATAAGATGCTAGCCTGGATAGCAAGAGGAAAAATCAGAGACATGTTTGTCCAAGTGCTTTGAAAGACTGCTGCTGGCCTCTGTTTGCCTTGATTCATCTACCCACCCTATCATCCTTTCTTCCCAGTTGCCCCAAATAAATGAGGGTGGAGCTAACTGCATGCAGGAGATTTAGAGAGTAGATCTTCCATCTTTTTGCTTCAAGGATGTCATGGGGAGACGTCCTGTTTAAGCGTTTCACTGCTCGGATGTGTCTCGTCTTGCTCCGATGGAGACACACTGAGACCCAGCTGATGGGAGGGGTTTGAGTTCATCCCGGAGCTCCCGGGGTCTCTGTTAGAGACCCCCACCCTGAGGAGCTGAGAAGAGCCTCTTCCAAGGGGACGCCCGAGGAATTGAGGCTCACCTTCTTCCCCGATAGGTACCGTTGTCGCGGAGCCAGCATGGAGCCTATAGACGACTGCCAGAGCAAGCGATCATGACCAACTCGTTAAAAAGACTTCCAAAAGATCTTCAAGGCTACAAACAAAGCTCAGGTGAAAAATAAGCGAATGGAGCCAGTAGTAATTGGAAGCGCCTAAGCTTGAAGCGTGGGGGGAGATTTTAAGGCCCCCCCATAGGAGTAAACTGTAAAAAAATGTTTTTAAAGTGGAAATAAAGAGACTTTGAGCCAAACCAAGTGCATAAGAAGTTAAACAAATGCAAAAGCTGCTAAAATATACGAAGCGGAATTAAAACGTACAACTTTTGCTTTGTTTTGGAAAACTTACTTCTTGTTGATATTATGGCTGGGAGAGGACGGAGAGCACCGGAGAAAAAACTGGTGACTGGAAATAACATACCAACGACTCCCTTCCAGAACCAGGAAGCATCTACAGACCTTTCTTCATTGATAGCAAATGCACTGCACCCTCTAATGGAACAGATGACTACTCTCAACACCAAACTGGACAATGTGCAGATACAGTTAAAGCAAATGGACAAGAGAACTACAGCAACTGATAAAATGTTGAAAAAGATGGAAAAAGAGCTTCCGGTTTATGGCGACATACAGGCAGACACATCTCCCGGACGTCCCGGGGATGTAAACTGCACACCAGCGTGTGGCAGGGGGTCCAACGGGTTGTGACCCCCCCAGAGCCTTGGTAAAAGGCTCCCAGCCAGGGGGCTTTTGAGGGGCAACCTCTTCAATGGCCGAAAGCCGGAGAATTGAGGCGCCCCTCCGCCCTGAAGGTCCTGTCGCTGAGTGACCGCAAGGTGCGAGTGCTGCTGACCGGGACATGAGTTGAAGATCGGGTGAAATAAATGATGACGAGCAAGGCCAAATGGCCAACAATGTACTGTGAGTCGGGCTGAAGCAAGCATGAAGATACAAAAAGAAGCTGCCCCCCCTTAAGATCGACGGGAAAGCAAGCGGGGGAGGGATTCCTCCCAAATGCATAGACAAAACACGGAAGGAAAGGAGGGGAGCGGAAAAATAAGTGACTAAAACTGTTATAAGAGACTTACCAGAGCACAGAAAAGTGTTTGGGCAAATATCAGAAACTTTAGCAACTGCTTTGAAAAGTAAACAAATCCAAAAAGATGGCGGGGAAGAAACCGGAGAAAGAGAAGCTGTTGAAATCAAAACTAGGGTCCAGTCCTCGAACAGATGAGGTCACTGAGCTCTCAAAACTTTTAGCTGACTCCCTGTGCCTCCTGCTGGACAAGAACACTGGCATTAAACAACAACTGTCAGTAATTGGGCAGAGTGTCACAGCCCAGCAGATGCAATTGACTCAATCCTTAAAAGTAACAGAGCAAATGGGAGAGGTGAAGGAAATGGACGTCACTACTAAAAAAGTTAAGAAAAAGGAGCAAAAGCTGGAAATGAAGCAAGCTACAGAAGAGTCAAAGCTTTTACAGCTACAAATGGATAAAGCAAATTTGGTCCTACGGTTTCAAGGGGTCCGGGAAATTGAAGGAGAGAATCTGAAGCAACGGCTGAGTGAAGCAATAGCCCCAATGACAGATTTAACAGCAGAATACCTTTGTAGCGAGATGGATGTGGTCTACAAATCTTATTCATCATACATCAGGAAAAATAATCTGCCTAGGGAATTAGTGGTCAGATTCTCGAAGAGACATGTGAGAGATGCTATTTTGAAAGCAAATTCGGGAACACCCTTGAAAATTGGGGGCAATAATATCAGGATTTTAAAAGATGTTCCATTTGATATAATACAGAAGAGAAAGAACTATAAAGAATTAATCCTTTTCTTACAAACAAATGGCATCAGTTACAGGTGGTTAACCCCAGAATGTGTCATTTTCAAGATTAAAAATAAAAAAAGAAAAGATTGACTCTGTTTTTAAAGCACATGAATTTCTGTGGACACAGCTTGGGGAACCAGATGAGGTCAAAGAGGAGAAAAAAAGAAAGCAAATCTGATGGCGAGTTGGGCTCGGGATCTTCAGACGAGGACTCCCCTTCAGAAAAGGGGGTGGCTGCCCCCAAAAGCCCTTATAAACTGAGGATTAGAAAAGATAAGAATAAATAAGGGCTGAAGGACTCTGATTTGTACCTGAAAAAAATGTTGAAATAACTTGGGGTTGCTCTGGGAATTTGTTTAAACAGTTAAAGGGATGGTTAAACAATAACTAATCTAGCATAACCGACTAAATTCATCATATTATTAGTAGCTTTTTGAAAATAGCATGGTGGAAAGCTGATGTATGATCTCCTACTCTTGGGTTTTTAGTTAGTTGTGGGTCTTTTTTCTTTATTCCCTAGATACTCGAAAGCCAGTCGAGTCCGACTCTAGGGTTGCGGTGCTCATCTCCGTTTCAAAGCCGAAGAGCCAGCACTGTCCAAAGACGTTTCCGTGGTCATGTGGCTGGCATGACTAAACACCAAGGCACACGGAACGCTGTTACCTTCCCACCAAAGTGGTACCTATTTATCTACTTGCAATTTCTTGCTTTCAAACTGCTAGGTTGGCAGGAGCTGGAACTAGAGACAGGAGCTCACTCCGTCATGCGGCAACTCGGGTCTTGAACTGCTGAACTACTGATCTTCCACAGTCTGCAGTTCAGCATCTTAACCACTTGAGCCACCGCAGCTCCATCTAGATGTAGTACCCTTTCCTATATTTTCTGTTGTAGTTTTGTAGTTTGAAAAAAACCCAATAACCCCCCCCCAGGGGGATGAAAAAGATGGAAATACAGACTCAGAGTATTAATAAAAGAGTGGATGAAGCAGAGAAGGAGAGATCCTTGGATAAAACGCAACTAATACAGCTCCAGCTGGAAAGATCCATGTATGTTCTATGTTTCCATGGAATACCTGATGATAAGAATGAGGATCTAAAGGAACTCTTGGCGGTTGCTCTGGCCCCACTAATGGATTACAAACAAGAAGACTTAATTAAGGAAATGGATGTGGTGTACAGGACTTATCTGAATTTTATAAAGAAAAATAAACTTCCAGTGAAGACTTATTTAAAATGTATGAAACTATCAACCAGGAAACTGGTGCTAAAGTCAACAATGGGGAAATCCTTAAAAATCAAGAATGAAGAGATAAAAATCTTGAAAGATATCCCATATGAAGTCCCATATGAAGAAAAAAGAGGAAACTATACAGGATGCTTACTCTCTCGCTGCAAAAAAAAGGGAATAGAGTATAGATGGCTATTTCCGGAAGGGTTGAGTTTTAATTACCAGGATAAAAAATATAAAATTGACTCTGTTCCAAAAGCGGAAAGATTTATGGATCAAATGCTAAAAGATTTATGGAACAAATGCTTAATGTAAAAAAGATTTATGGATCAAATGCTTAATGTAAAAAAGAAGCAGAAGGAAAATAATTTAAAAACGGATGCGGAGGAAGAAGAAGATGATGAGCCAAATTTCCTTGTCATCAGAATCATCTGAATTGGAGAAAGGAGTGGCCGCTCCCAAACTGCAGAAAATGAAGAAATCTAAGAAGAAAATTGTTGTTATATTTCTATACCGCTCCTTCCCGGAGTCTCGGAGCGGTTTACACATATACATTTAATCGTCTAACTAGGGTCACATACATATCAGGGGAGATGAATGCCTTACCAGGCACCTACGCAGCGTAGGTCTTTTCTGTGGCGGGGTCTTGCTAGGACCAGGTGGTAGTGTCCTTCATCGGAGGTCTTTTTCCGTCTCTTCGGCTAGGCTTCCTGGGATGGTCCTTTTTATGGAAAAGACACTAAAACTAAAGCATGAGTGCTAAGGGCAGTAATTGTGCCAAGCTAATAACTTTATACTTTTTATAATCAAACTGATCTCTGTATAACCGGTACTAATAGGTTTAAAAGGTCTATTTTTAAGCTTTTTTTAGATCGTGATGTGTATTAGTCTCTACCCTTCCCCCATATCCAGTAGGAGATTTAGAATAGAACGGTAGTTTTTCCTCCCTGTATCCAGTAAAGGTAAAGGTAAAGGTTCCCTTGCTCGAAAGCCAGTCGAATCCAACTCTAGGGTTGCGGTGCTCATCTCCGTTTCAAAGCCGAAGAGCCAGCGCTGTCCGAAGACATTTCCGTGGTCATGTGGCTGGCATGACTAAACACCAAGGCACACGGAATGCTGTTACCTTCCCACCAAACTGGTACCTATTTATCTACTTGCAATTTCTTGCTTTCGAACTGCTAGGTTGGCAGGAGCTGGAACTAGAGACGGGAGCTCACTCCATCATGGGGCACCTGGGTCTCGAACTACTGAACTACTGACCTTCCACAGCCTGCAGTTCAGCGTCTTAACCACTTGAGCCACCGCAGCTCCCTGTATCCAGTAGAGTATATGTATTTAGATTTCCCTGACCCATTTCCCATAGTAATAGTGATAGGGCATTAGTATTCCTTTCCCCATTCTGTATATATGTAGTGTGTAGAAAATGCAAAAATAAAAAAAATCCCCTTCGGGGGGCCAACGGAAAAAAAAGAGGATGCCATGGGGAAGGAGGTTTAATTGGATCATAGGTATGGTGCTTAGAACCAGAGGGTTGGATTCCAGGGAGGATTTCTACATGTGCAAAAGTTCTGGCTAAAGTAGAAGTGCTAAACATGCCTCCTCACTGTCTGCTCAGTCTAAGTGGAAGCAATAGAATCTACACTATCTCTCCCTCCCCCCGTGCTCAAGACACATAGCAGAATATTTCTTCTGGTACAATTTCAAAGAAGAAATTCAATCTGTTGCCCCATGTGCACATTGTTATTTCATTAAAATGTTATGTCAAAGCATTAGGCACCACTGCAGCTGTTGCATTACTACTTGTGCAAGGGGAAGTGGGCTAAGTACATTTTGCTTCCCAATTACAGATCACTGCATTCAACCAAAAAGATTAACACATTCCACAAGTGCTATTTTTCTAGTGAAAATTCTCCTACTAACACTGCCATAGTATGTGTGTATGTGGGGGGCAGGGGAGATACAATACAGGTATTTGCAGAGGGAGAGGGTTGTGTGACAGTACTCATAGGTGCTGAGTAGTGGCAACTTTTTTCAGGTCTCTCCCAAGTCCTGATCCTCATATGCAGACCACTCCACTTAGCCAGAGAAAAGAGAGTGTACCTCAAGAACAGCCAAGTGAGGTTCTGCAGAGGGAAAGGGGAATAGGTGGGAAATGGCGCACCAGGGCAACCTTGTCTTTTTTGACACATCTTTATTAATATTTTTAAACAAAGAAAACAATGGGCATCTGTCTTTCTTTTCACCAGTTAAAATCAGAGAGCAATTTTGATCAGGAAAATGTATGTCGTGGGGGGGAGGGTAAAGCCCACACCCTTAACACAGCAGCTTGGACAACAAGCTACCACAATGACAGCCAGTTTGGTGTAGTGGTTAAGAGCATGGACTCTAATCTGGGAGAACTGGGTTTGATTCCTTACTCCTCCACATGCAGCTGCTGGTGTGACCCTGGGTCAGTCACAAGTTTTCTCTGAGCTGTTCTCTCAAAAGCAGTCCTTAAAAGAGCTCTCTCAGCCCCACCTACCTCACAGGGTGTCTGTTGTGGGGACAGGAAGGGAAAGAAGACTGTAAACCACTCTGAGGCTCCAAGTGAAGGGCAGGGTATAAATCCAATCTCCTCCTCCTCCCCTACAAAATTCAGGACATGTTAATAGTTATCCTGCATAATGCATGGCTTGGCCTCAAAAGTACTCTTGTATGGAGACCATTAAGTCCATTATAGTATGCCATGATTTTCAGCCACATTAAATAAGATCTCTCACCTCTTTCTTCTAGTACATTTTAAAAATCATTATTACTTTGTGGTGAGATCTATGTCAAGGGCAAATTTATGCACTGACCTAAAAGAGAGACAATTGGCTATCTTCACAAATGATGGCCCTGGGAGTTGGAACTGGATATGGGTTGGATGCAACCAGCTTTTCTGCTGGTGAAAAGGGAGGTGGGAGTCATGTTTGACCACCAAAAAAGGCTATGCTGGGGATTATGTGAACTGCATAGACCAATAGAAGAGTAAGAGTCCAGTAGCACCTTAAAGACTAACAAAATTTGTGGTAGGGTATGAGCCTTTGTGAGTCACTGCCCACCTCTTCAGATATCTGAAGAAGTATCTGAAGAAGTGAAAAGTTCAAGTGACTCACAAAGGCTCATACCCTACTGCAAATTTTGTTAGTCTTTAAGGTTCTACTTGACTCTCACTCTTCTACTGCTGCAGACAGAGTAACAAGACTACCCATCTTGATCTATCTGCATGGACCAAAGTCATGCGAAACAAGGACTGAAGTAATGGACTGGATCCAACCCTATTTTCCTCAGTTTGGAAACACCAAGCCCATTTTAAGGTAAGCCAAAAACCACTTGTGAGATTATTGTCCATTTTGTAATGGGCTCAGTCCAACACTAGACCTCTTTGACTCAGCTGCTGCCTTCCCTTTCCCTTTCAAGTACCAGATGTCTTTGGCAAGGAGGACATCCAAGTAGAAGTAAGTGCTGCTCACAGTTCTTACTGCCCAGAACACATGGAAATTTCATCTTGCATAGACACTGCTTATTGGTCATGTGCCATGAAAACAAAGGGAAATCACTCTCCAGTGTGAATGGTCTGCATGACTGCCTGTCCATTTTGATGGAGGGGGGTATACCTATCTTTTCCTCAGACAGTTCCTTACTTGTGCTTTAGCATCAAGAAACTCTGTGAATAGTATAACAGTGATATTCTGTCATGGCTCATAATCTTTCACAAAGATGTGTCTTTTATGAAGATGTACATTGAGTAAACTCAACATCATTGTCAACGATTTCCAGGCATGAACCAGGAACCTTGTTGGATAAGGTTCAGACATAGCCTAAACCATCCTTTATAGTTTTTCAGGTCTAATATAAATATCAATTACCAGACTTTCTTCCTTACCTGATCAACAAAAAGGAACCTTCTGAACTCCAACACTAACCTTTGGTGCCTGACCTGGAGAAGAAATCCTCCAAGGCTGGATTTAAATATGGCTATTGACGTCCTCAGTGTGACCTTAACAGTTAAGTCTACTGTGTGCTATATTTTTATGTTTGTTGGGAAACAGGAGAATCTTCATTTCTTAATGCATAGCACAGTCTCTTTCAGGATAGAAACACAGAGAAATACACCCTTGGAGAATTAGAAGGCAATGAATGATTGACATTTGGTACTCACATTTAATCCACTGAGGTATTTTCATGCCACTCATTGATGGGAAACTACTCTACTGAATGACATCCATATGTACCAGATGGACCAAAGGGGCATGTTGTATATGTCAATGTCTTTCCAGAATATCAGGTGCTTTATTTAACAGTTTTATTCATCTTACTTTTACCATGAATGAATTTGTTTACAGGTTAATTTCAAACCTGAGTGTGGCTCATATGTGGACCCTGATTCCTGCAGTAAATTGAAACCCATCTTGTGTTTTCCAGTCAAAGCCCACAATGAAAGGGATGTTTTGTGACTCCATCCCATTAAACCTTCCTCTATGTTAACTCACGGTTCGTTGTATCAAAAAGCCTGTTGTGCAGAGCTGCCAGTTTTCAGAATTTTGAAACTGTTGCCTGTAACTTGACAGCCCTTTCCACTGCTGAGGGAGGAAAAAATGAATAAAGAAGAATGGAAGGTCTGTTGTTAAGAGGCACATCTAAGGAGTGCTGTTAACATGGGGATGATAGGACTCACTGGATCTTGCCCACTTCCCCTAAGGAGCCTTGATCCTCCTGTAGCAGAGGAAACTCCTTTCCATGCAACGCACTTGGAGCCTGCTTCCTTCAGTCAGATGTGTTCTCCACAGAACATCACTACCTGAAGCCTGAAAATTGGATTTAGGTGTCCCATTACTACATTTGAAACAGTCAAATTGTATGATTATTGAGTTACTTGTTATGGTAGCTTACATTATATATCCGCTTTGGACAGGTCTGGTCTGCAGATAACGAAAATCCAACTGGTTAGAGACGAGGCTGAAGTTGGTTCCTTATTCCCAGTTCCTTATTCATTCCTTATTCGGGTCTTATTCATGAATTTATCCATAAACAGTGAAGAGAGTTTGAAAGCTCTGAACCCCAAAATAAGATTTGGACACCCAAACATCATACAACCCCATGTCTAGTGTACTCCCCCCTTCGAGGGGACATATGCTGTGTCCTGGTCCAAAGCGCGGTTCTTGCGCCAGCTACTCCAAAGTGAGGTGCCCCCAGGACTATCATGCAAGCAGATACTGGGGCCAAGCTGTACCCCAAAACAATCTTTGGCCCATCCCAAAGGACTCATCCCCATTCTCTGAAGACTGTCCCCTGCAAGATGACAAACAGTGATCCCCGGTCCAAACACTGGTTCCGGAACCACAGACTTCCATTTCAGGTGCACACAAGAACCCCGTATTTCTAAATAAGATTTGAATAAGGAACTGGTTTGACTGTTTGCCCACTACATCCCAGAATAAGGTTTGGACTGCCACATCTCATACATCTTCATGTTCAGTGAACTCTCCCCTTCGAGGAGACATATGCCGTGTACTGGTCCAAAGCACAGTTCTTGTGCCAGCAAGTCCAAAGTGTGGTGCCATAGGACAATCACACAGGCAGACACTGGGGCCTGGCTGCACCCCAAAAAAATCTTTTGACCACCCCAACTGACACATCCCCACACTCTGGAGACTGTCCCCTACAAGATGATATACAGTGAGGCCTGGTCCAAACACTGGTTCTGGTGCCACAAGCTTCTATTCAGAGTGCCTCCCGAAGGCCTGTATTTCAAAGAAGATTTGAATAAGGAAGTGCCCCCTGCACCCAAAATGAGATTTAGACCTACACACTTCATACACGCACATGTTCACTGGACTCTCCCCTTCCAGGGAAATATGCCGTGTACTGGTCCAAAGCGCAGTTCTTGTGCCAGCTGCTCCAAAGATGCGGTGCCCCAGGAAAATCACCACAGGCAGACACTGGGGCCTGGCTGCACCCCAAAACAATCTTTGGACCACCCCAACTGACACATCCCCATGCTCTGGAGACTGTCCCCTGCAAGATGACATACAGTGATGCCCGGTCCAAACACTGGTTTCAGCGCCATGACCTTTTCCGGTGCAAAGACAGCCCCCCAATCTCAAACTACTCATCACCTTCAATAATACAACAATTAATTTAAACATGTAAACTGGTATCAGAGCTTGCAACACAGCATGATGCCAACTTTGCTGCCGCATACACCCAGACAATACAATCACTGGATCTAAAATATCAACTATGCCATCTCAGGCATATTCACCTGCTCATCTTCTAACAGTGTATTTGTCATCAAATGTCAACAATGCCCTTCAGTTCTCTATATAAGAGAAACAGGTCAAACCCTACACCAAAGGATAAATGGACACAAATTTGACCTCAAGAATCACAAAACAGAGAAACCTGTAGGAGAACATTTCAACCTCCCAGGTCACTCCACGGGGGACCTCAGAATCACTGTTTCATGTCAAAAGAATTTCAGAAACAGACTGGAATGGGAGACTGCAGAATTGCAAGTTATTGCAGCACTCAGGACAATGGAACTCCCAGGGTTTGACAGAGATATCGGCTGCTTATCACACCACACAAGCCAATTCATTGGGTTCTTACTTATACCGAGAAATTTCAATTTGTTGGTCTTATAGAGGCCACTGGACTCAAACTTTGTTCTCACATCTGTTGTTCACTCATAGAATAATAGAATCATAGAGGTGGAGGGGATCTCCAGGGTCCCTCACTGGTCAGACACCCCTCCTCCCGAGGAGTCCCACAGCAGAAGAACATTGCTGCTCGCATAGAGCACCCAGAGCATGGTCCCTCCCCCGTACGGCTTAGTAGGGGAGGGCACCCTGAGCTGAGCATTGCCTAGGTCCCCCCCCCAAAAAAATGTAATTCTGAGATCAGGCAACCACCGTGCCGGGGCTGGCAACATGGCTCTTCGATGATGAACTTCAGCTAAGAGGAAAAATAAGAACACCCCAAATCAACCTTCTCTAGCTACAGTAAGCCTGCAAAGTTCCTTCCTTCCTTCCTTCCTTCCTTCCTTCCTTCCTTCCTTCCTTCCTTCCTTCCTTCCTTCCTTCCTTCCTTCTCTTTCTCTCGACAGTTGTACAGGATCCTGAAGGAGGAAGGGGGGTGGGGGGATGCGAGTGAGCATCTCTACTTAAAGCAAATTTTCAATACCATGTACAAAGAAAATGACAAGTTCTTTATTGTGTTTGCATGGTTTTATTTCTGTGTGTGTGTGTGTGGCATGCACTCAGCAGCTGGGCTTCCTTCTCAGCCTGGAGGTTGGCAACCCCATAATTGGTGAGCATGCATGGGGGGGCACCAGAAGGTTGCCTCACCTAGAGTACAAAAACCCTGGAGCCGGCCCCGAGTGTGGAGGTCCAAACCTCATTTTGGGTGCAGAGGGCACTTCCTTATTCCAATCTTCTTTGAAATACAGGCCTCTGGGAGGAACTCTGAATGGAAGCATGTGGCATCAGAACCAGTGTTTGGACCGGGCATCACTGTATGTCATCTTGCAGGGGACAGTCTCCAGAGTGTGGGGATGTGTCAGTTGGGGTGGTCAAAAGATTGTTTTGGGATGCAGCCAGGCCCCACTGTCTGACTGTATGATTGTCCTGGGAGTACCTCACTTTGGAGCAGCTGGCACAAGAACCGGGCTTTGGACCAGTACATGGCATATGTCCAGGGGTGATTTTGTAGAAAAAGAGGTGCAGGACATCATTAGCATAAGTCATTAGCATAATTTATTTGCATATATCACACCCCCTGACATCTCCCTTCCCTTTGCCTCCAAGCAGGGCAAAGGAAGGGGCAGGAAGGATCTCAGATGTTTCTGCATGACAGAGGGCCCAGCTTGCAGGACCCACTGACAGGCAGAAGCATCTGGGATCAATTCCATTCCCCCTCTCCCATTCCCTTCGCCTCCAAGCGGGGTGTAGGAAAGAGGTAAGGGTTAGGGTTCTTACGGTCTGGGTTCTTAGGGTTAGGGTTACGATTATTAGTGTTAGGGTTATTAGGATTACAGTTAAAATTATTAGGGTTAGGATTATAAGGGTTAGGGTTAGGATTGTTAGGGTTAAGGTTAGGGTTATTAGAGTTAGGGTTAGGATTATTAGGGTTAGGGGTATTAGGGTTAGGATTATTACAGTTGGGGTTAGGATTGTTAGGGTCAGGGAAGTGGACAAACAGTCAAACCAGTTCTTTATTCAAATCTTATTTTGAAATACAGGGTTCTTGTGTGCACCTGAAATGGAAGCCTGTGGCTCCGGAACCAGTGTTTGGACCGGGCATCACTGTATGTCATCTTGCAGGGGACAGTCTCCAGAGCATGGGGATGAGTCCTTTGGGGTGGGCCAAAGATTGTTTTGGGGTACAGCTTGGCCCCAGTATCTGCCTGTATGATAGTCCTGGGGGCACCTCACTTTGGAGCAGCTGGCACAAGAACCACACTTTGGACCAGGACACAGCATATGTCCTCTCGAATGGGAGAGTTCGCTAAACATGGGGGTATATGAAGTTTGAGGGTCCAAATTTTATTTTGGGGTTCAGAGCTTTCAAACTCTCCTCAGTGTTTTTGGATGAATTCACGAATAAGACGCAAATAAGGAATGAATAAGGAACTGGGAATAAGGAACCAACTTCAGCCTCTTTGGTTAGAGTATGCAGCAGACATGCAGACAAAATTGGAATAACTAAATCAGAAACATCCTAAATTTGAAACTTAATTAAGACTTCCAGTGTGACAGCAGGTCATTTTTGTTTGCCTCCATTCCCAGAGCAAATCAGAATTGAAGTTAAGTTCCTTTTGAAGACAGACCCCACCCCACCCACCCCCAAAAAAGAAACTTGCCAATCAATTGTGTGCAGCAGTTCTGGAAATAACTTTCTCTTTGTCCTAAATTCCTGACTGAGCCATTGATAACATTGTTAGCTGCCATTACGTTCGATGCTTATAAAAGTAGGATTGTAACCTCATTATGATTAAACTGACTTAGCTGCAATCCTGGCAAAGAGAGCTCAAAAATTAAACGCTCTCTGTTCCTCTCCACTACACTCTCAAATTGCTAATTTGTTCACATGTTAAAGAGTTGGATTTTGAATTGTGATTATGTGAGGTGGAAATACTTTAAACAATGTTCTCCTGACTCTCATTGGCCATGGCACACATGGTACCAAATGGCTAATGTCCCACACACAACATGATCTTTCGAAGGAAGCATGGACTAACTTGTGTCTCAATCCTATTTGGAGTGATAAGCAACTTTAAAAGGGGTGTGTGTGTCATAATTAATGTGTCATGGCTGGTTGTTTTAATTATTCTTTGCTTTATTGCTTTTATGTAAGTATGGGAGCCAGTTAGGCTGAGAGCACTGGGTACAGATGTTTTAGCAAAGGATAGAAATCAAATAAAAAGCTTGAAATCTCAATTTCAGTCTTGATCAGGCTTGTACAATTGTCAGTTTTCTACTTCAGTGGCTGTTTTCCTGAGCCACGTGTCCAACTTCTGCATGGAAACTGGTCTTCTTCCTACAATGCACATCCGGATGTCCATTCCAATATATCTTTTCATACATATTATATTGCAATCTGCACTTTCATAGTACTTCTGCATACCAAAATCCATTAATTCCCTGCACAGGAAGAAATGGGATTTGCCAATGGAATACTGGCACAATAACTATGCATGCAGATCTGTCTTATTACCTGGACAACACTGATCCAAACAATATATTTGGGGAGAATTCCTATCAAAGAGGAATTAATATGCATCCCTAGTCTTGATGTCTGTAGACCCAAGTGTAACAGGCTCAGGCCATCTTCTTATTGTATCATTGCTCCACTGAACACATGCATGCATACCTGATCTAAGAGAGCATATATGAACCCGACAGCAAAAACAACTGTGCTTTACACATTCCTATGGGGTTTTTTTGGTCATGCATTTATTTATTTTTGTTTCCAAATAGGGACTATGAATCTTAAGTACATTTACACGCTCACATGGAACCACTCCAGGAACAATCATTCCAGTTTATTGGCTCATCTAATGGCCATTTTAAAACATTTATCAATAGATATTTAAACCTCAAACTCAAATGGCTCCTTCAGAGAGACAACCTGGACATGATACACATTCATAATACTCATATTTTTAATGCATTTCTCACTGCAGAGAGACTAAAAACAGTTTCTCTGGATTAATCATAGCCTTCAAGGAAAATACTCCACATGCTGAAGATGGTGCTTATATCTGTTCTGGTCTGCTAAAATACAGGGTGGAATCCAGACAGCTTTTTGCTTAGTCTCATCTGACTCTTTTATGGTTTTTGTCTGTGTATGTTCTGTGATCTTCAGCATAACACTTATGCTGCCTTTCCCTTTTACACCAAAGGGAAAGCCAGTTGGGCAAAGAAATGTACATGCTTGACAGTGCAATCTTAAGAATGCTCTCCTTGAAGTAACCCCCACTGAATAGACTTGAGTAAGATTCTCAGTAGACCTGCTTAGGATGGCATCATAATTCTCCTTTTGAAACCAACTGCAATCAGAATTGTGGGGTTTTCCCCTTCCTCGCCCAGCAAAGGGATTCCCTGAATGAATATACAGCATCCATTCGGGGAATCCCTGTTCAGCCAGCCGAATCAGATTAGAGAATCTGATTCGGCTTTCGGCAGGCCCTAACCGAATGCACATCCCTAGTTTTGACTATAATACGCCAATGGGAACCCTGAACTCTGAGCCCAATCCAGCTCAATGAAGACAGTGTGAAGCCAGTGTGGCTGGAATACAAGGCTAGGTCACAGGTTCAAATCCCTGCTCTACCACTAAGCTCATTGACCTTGCACCCATCACACACTAATTCAAGTCTTATGTATCAATTCATTTATTTAGTCCCTCCAAGAAGCTCAAGGTGGCCTCCATAGGTTTCCTGTCTGCCATTCTATCCTCACAACAATCCTGCAAGGTAGATCAGGCTGACAGAGAAGGTGACTAGTCCAAGGTTACCCAGCAGCCTTCCATGGCAGAATGGAGATTATTTATTTATTTATTTATTTCAGTTTCTATCCTGCCCTCCCTCACAATGAGGTTCAGGGCCGGTCACAACACTCTTAAAACCTTACAGAGTTTAAAACAGAGTAAGATCATAAAACAGTTATAAACAATTTGTACATATCAAAACCTTAGGAGGCGCTATTTAAACAATTTACTGAACAGAATGAGGTTCTAATTTCGATGTAGCTGCAGATCTAAGCAGTGCAGGAAAAGCAGGTAGGTAAGTGAGCGGCTAAGATGGAGTGTAGTGCTGCTGGGTACAGCTTAGCTAAGCAGGGCAGGGCCATTCTGTTTGAGTTGTCGCTGCCTTGACCATTGGCTTGGTGTAACATCTCTGCTTTACAGGCCCTGCGGAACTACATTAAATCCCGCTGGGCCCAGATCTCATTGGGGGAGGGGGCATTCCACCAGGCCGGCACCATAGCTGAAAAAGTGGAGATGATCGGAACCCAGATTCCGATCCTCTAATAACTATACAATACCAGCCATTACCCATAACAAGAAGTGCAGCTTACCAGTTTGTCCACCAGAACAAGCTTCATTGTTTCTCAGTCAGCATTATCAAAACTCAAGACCATAGTCAAAATAACTGGCAACCCAGTATATGTGCTTCATAATGCTGCATTTGATTTAGAGCAGGGCTCCCCAACCTTTTTGAGCTTGCAAATGCTTTTGGAACTCTGAGACAGTGTGGTAAGCGCAGCCACAACATGGCTGCCACAAAATGGCTATTGCAGGAGGAGAAGCCAGCAACAAAAAGGCTGCTCAGTCTTCCCTTCAGTCACACAGTGAAGATCTTTTTGCTGTGGTGGTAGCTGCTGCCAAACCAACCTTCTTTGCTGACAATCAAATAGCCAGTTAGAAGCCTTGCTCGGCAAAAGCCCCACTTGGCTCTGCCACTTTCTAAAAACAGCTGGTAGGTGCCAGGAGAGGTACTGGCGGGGAACAGGGGATCCTTGATTTAGAGGGTCATGAATCCTAGAGCTTTGATTTATATCTAGGCATTCCCAGTCAATGGGGCCAAACTGGTTTGAATCCAATACTTGGTTTTGTTGGACTTTTGTGTAGGGATGTCTGTATCTTTTGCTATTTCTCTCTGGATACTTCTTTTCACAAGAAAGTACTATTTTCGCTTCTTAACGAAAGCGGAACTGACTCAAAAGGGTAAAGTCAGGCCCCAACAGTCCTTGGAAAAGTTCTTTCTAGAATAGAGGCATTAAACACAGTAGCAGAATATGATCAAGAAACTTTTAAACACACTTCTATTACTATTGAGGGGTTTCCCCCACATCACAGAATCTATCAAAAAGAGAAAATCCTATCAGTATCAGTAAATCCTTCTTTAAGGTTCCATTGATCTTAGCCTTAGAACAAGATTATATATATACAAAAGTCCTACATAGAGATAACGTCTAGGGGATTTGGGGGTAATCTCAGCACTTCATTTTAGATTAAATCTAGCGGTTTTCAAACTCAGAGCCATTCCCACTGATAACAAACACCCATCAATGTTCATTTGTAATTAAAGGGGGAAAATGACTTCTGTTTCCTATGAGGAACATCATAGTGATACTACAATAAATGCACTGCCATTACTAAAAAAAGAAGAAATCTCATACTTTCTATTTTTATTTTTTTATTTTATTTTTATTTTTTTATTTTATTTTTTCTGATACTAAGAAACAAAAGTCATCTTCCTTTTCACATGCAATAGAAATAGACCTGTGTTGAAAACTTTTGATAGACCTACCAGCAGTTCAGTGGATTGGATCCATTTTCCAGAGTCTCCACCCCTCTCAGTGCTCCAGGGGTTGCCAGACGATGGTTCGAAACCCTAGATCTAAACTAAGTACTAAAACTCCCATAAAGTGCAGTCACCTTTGCCTCACGTGCCAACTGCTATAGGTGGGGATGCCAGTCTGATGCCTGGAACCCCTGGGAGGATTTGAAGAGAGGGAACAGGCATGTAGGCGCCAAACTTCTGGTTTTCTCTGGTTTTCTGGATGTCATGACAGCAGGAGCAATACTGCAAGATATGACAAAATTCTATGGTTAAACCATAGAGATCCTGGCAGATCCTACAGCATTGCCCCAGTATCATGATGTCACTTCTGGTTTCCAGCCCTTACCACCTGCCAGTGCCAGCCTTTGAGGCACCACAGGACAACAGGAGGCATTACCAGGCGGTCAGGCAACCCTATAGGACTATCTTACTCCATCCAGAAAAGCATGTAGTGATGAAGTCAGCTTCTGCGCAATTAAACTTGTAAACAATCAGGAAATGAGGGCACCCAGTAGACCTCTCTAGGCAATTTGTCTCTAGGCAATTTGTTAGTGACATAAGCCTTAGAATCATTTGTTTCCTGTACTGACAAAGGAATATACTATTGGAATATACTCTTGTCAGCATTCTGTTCTGCTCCCAGTTCTAGAATTGTATCTGTGTTTAACCCTTGCATTTTTCTCTTGTGTACCCCTCCATTTCATTGCTCAGTTTGGTTTATTTTCTTTTAATTCAATAAAATCCTTTTTCTATTTAAGGAAGCTTATCCCCCCCCTCATTTGGGGGGGTGTTAGTCTGAATCTGGACCTCAGTATACACGTATTTAAAGATCCCCACTATATATTTTACACCCAAATATGTGTGTTTTTCTCCATGCTAGCAAGGGGATGCTTCTGCTAGTTACAGGACCTCCATGCAGACAGGGATCTGGGTAACATGAACCAGTGTTTTATACTGCCCTGGTCCACACTATGAATTAGTGTTGGAAGCAACAGAGAAAAGGTAAATTGTTATTGCATCTCCACACAGAGAAAGAACCTGAGTTATTAAACTGTGGTCCTGTTTTAAACTATGGTAGGGGTAAAAAGTGCCATCAAGTCATAGCTGACTGGTCAACCCCATAGGGTTTTCAAGGCAAGAGACATTCAAGGGTGGTTAGCCATTGCCTGCCTTCATGTCATGACCCTGCTATTGCTTGGTGGTCTCCCTTCCAAATACCGACCAGGACCAGCCTTGCTTAGATCTGATGAGATTGGACTAGCCTGAGCTATGCTGTCTCCTTATTCTGATGCCTAGAATTAAGGACACAACAGCATCCAAAGGGGAAGCAGTGTATGTGGAGGAACGTTTACCCCATGGACATTTCTTTGTCATAATGGCCCTGAATTCTTATTAATGCCCCATCCCTTTTTAGCAGTTAATGTACATCTATGGGGATCCAAACATGGATTGCCAGAATGACACATAGTTGGCTCCTAAAGCCACCTAGTCAGATGATAGATAAAGCCACAAATAGTAGCCACTTTTTGGTGCTTTGGAAAAGGCAGGTTACCTCTTTGAATCATGGGTTTCTTATACCACGTTGTTCTGTATGTCATATTCAGGGAAGTTCAGAGGACCCAGTAGTGCAATCCAGTCTTTGAAGGGTTTTCCAGGTTCAGCATATTTAGCATTCTTAGCTGAACAGCTCCTTGCAAATATAGGCATTTCCCTATTATTCTTCACCATGTCCTTTCCCACATTTCAAATGTGCCCTTCAAATGTTCTGCTTACACTTTTAGCAAACAAGTTCTTGGGCACTTCAAAGGTAAGCTATCACAAAGTGCCTTCCTAAGAGCACAGTTCCTCTCAGAAATGGAAGCCAAACTAGTCCCCCCCCAATCCCTTAGAAGTTAATAAAAAATGGAGTGCAATAACAAAAAGATCACAGTTGCATAACTAAAACTGATTGAATTGGGTGTTTAGTCACCAAAATAAAAAGGCAGAAACAGTCTTTATCCTTTAATTCCCCCTCCTGCACACTGTCTTATTGTTCACAATGAAAAAAGGCTAATTTGACTGAAAATGACAAAAATCCACAGTTCTCTTTTTGAAGGTCACCACATATGGAATGTGAGAATGTATGGGTAAGTTTACTAACTGTCATGGATGGATCTCTTTCTCTCTTTCTCTCTCTCTCTCTCTGCTAGTAACTGATAAAACAGCTTTTGAAGTTGAACTGTCACATAAAAGCACTTAAATCCAGCTTAATGTACCCTAGCAAGGCAAGTCTGAATTAAATGGGTGCCTTGGTTTTGTGACAATAATAAGGTGAAAGGGTGTACACAGCAGAAAATGATTAGAATGGATGAAACACCAAAAATGGAAGGGGGGGGGGACTGAGGCAAAGGCAGAACTGGGATTGGGATGAAGGGATCTCTCATGCAGCCATGTGTGAAAACGCTGAAAATTAATGTTGCATTGTTTAGCTAACTGCTGTGAAATCACTGTAATGTGCAGAATCTTTGTCTGTTCCCATCTCACCCAAGAATGTATTAAAAAGCCACCCTCAGACTACTTTGCAATAATGATGGTGCTACTTCTGATTTGTATTTCTTTCAGCAAAACTATGGGTTCTGATTTGTCTGTTTGTAAAGGCATTTTGTTATGTTTTGATCTTTGCCTCTGCTCTTCTTCCCAATGGAAACCTGAAGTGGCTTACAAAATGTAAAGGATACAATTTAAATGCACAAATACACAAGTACAACTGGGTTAATCCTGGATCTATTGGCCTGGCTCAGTCAGGACCACAGGTTTATGAATTACAGGTTGAGTCAACAGGGAAGAGTCCTGTGGCTCACATGAAAGGCTTGCACTTCTGGCTATGCCCAAACTGGAAGAAGCTCTGCTCAGATCCCATTTAGCTGGCAAAATGATAACACCAACCTTTTTCTGCACGAAAGATATTGAAATCTTGAAGGCTGAAGGAAAAGAGGCAACTGACAGATACCCGCCACCATGTTTGGATCAGGTACTACCTGAAATCTCCCTTCCCTGGAGCTTTTAGCTATTATAAGTGAAGCCAGAAGGAGAAAAGGAAGTGGCCAGGTCTCTTTCCATCACGTCTGCACTGCCAACTCATTGCAGATCAATTATTTGAGCACCTTTCTTTAGGATGTTGGCATTGACTTCTGGAATGGCTTCAGTTAACGTATAGGGGCTTTTTGCTGGTCAGCAGGAGAAGCCCAGGCTATTCCAATCGAGTCAGATCTCAGAAACTAAGCATGGTCAGCCCTGGTTAGTACTTGGATGGGAGACCACCAAGAAAGTCAATGGTAGGCAATGACAAACTGCCTGTGTTCATCTCTTGCCCTGAAAATCCACAGGATTGCCATAAATTGGCTGCAACTTGACCACACATTCCACTACTAAGTGGGATAAAATCAGTTACAGAGAGGGGAGGAGAAGATGTCTTGGATCCCACCAGCATCTTATGGTGAAAAAAGGAAGGAAGGGTCCCTTTTGACTACCCCAAAAGCCTATAGGGGCAATCATGGGTGAAGAGGGCTGTAGTAAGGAGGGGGATTGGGTGAGAGTGAGTGAAAATGCTGGCTGGATCCAATCTGATGTCTATGAGCTGCTCAGACTGAAAATTCTTTGTACAAAGTTCAGAAATAAAAACAATGCATCGCTGGGAGATTCTTGAGCCACTAGTTCTACTCCAGAAATCAGACCAAGTCATCTGAAATTCCCAAAGCCGGGGGGGGGGGGATTGGATGAGGAGTATCTTGGAGGCATTATGAGTAAATGAGATATTTGTCTTTAATTTCATCATGGATAAAGTTCTAAATATGTAAGTACTCACACACACAAAAAAAACAAGCCTTCAATAACTTTGTGGGAAAAGAACTCTATTTTCTAAAGGCACTCTGCTTTAATTTATCATTTCAAATGTGCTGACAGGGGACAAATTCTGAAAGCTTATGGAGCAATGCATCAGGTTACCTAAAATTAATTTACTTTTTATAGTTTATTTAATATAGTATTGATTGAATTAGCATTTGGGTTAATGACCTTCTGAATGCTCAAGCGCTAGACGGGTGGCCACACAAATGAAGGTGACAGTTGTGAGATTGAAGTTGCAGGCTGATCAGATTTTCTAAAACATATGTGTGTTGTGTTAACCAAAGGTATGTTGAATGTGTTGAATGTTCGAGCCATCAGCTTTCAATCAATACCAATGGGGTATATGATCTGTATGGCAATGTGTTTATGGTGTGCTTGCAGTTATCAATCAATAGTCTAGGCTGTGGAGACAACGAGGACTTTGTAAATTATCCAACAGAAAATGTGGGGGAGCCCATAGGTTGATAAGGACTAAATATGCTTTAGGAAGCATGGAATGTGAGAGTAGTTGAGATGAGTTGGTTTAAGGGGTGGGCTGGAGAGACAGCAATGCTACCCTGCTCAAATTCCCAAGAATGTATAGAACCTTGGAGCATTTTATTTTGGTGTGTAGGGTGGGCTTTTCCAATTGATACCCCCATCATAACTCCCAGTTTATACACACCCTACACAATAATTATAACAATGATACTTTTTATTATTATTATTATTATTATTATTTGTCACAATTGTTGAGAAATGGACTAATTTATGGTTTTATATCTGCTACACACGCAACACATGGACTGTGCACACATCTGTATACCATGAGCCTAAAGGAAGCTGCCTGCATCACCTACCGTGAGAGAGAGATTTCACATAGGGAACACTTGCCTGCATTTTATGTTAATGTAGCTTGCACACATTCAGCTCAGGGCATCATGGGAAGAAGAAGCACATGTTAGCCATTGTGAGCAGAACAACAACCAAGAAGGAGAAATTCCCCCATTGCTGAGGGTACTAGATGTCATGTTTCACATGGACCTGATCTGCATTTGAATTGCTGTTTCCTGTTGATGGTATCTTGTCAGCCTGGTAAAGCCAAGATTCATCGGCACAACAAAGAGATGTCCTGAAGCTGAGACTTCACACCTGGCCAGATGGTATTAAATGAGATAGAGAGTGTAGAGTTTCAAATATACCTGCCCCCCATAGAATATTTGCCCCCTTTCTACATGCACCAATGACGGAGGTCATGGGATGGACTTTAGGTGGGATTGTAGTTTGGCAAGGTGCCACCCACCTGGAGATTCAACTATAAAACGCAAAGACCATGTGTTAAGGATTTTGCCAGCCACACTCTACCATCAACGCAAAGACCATGCTTCAGGCTAGCCACCTCTCCTCTCATCAACTCCTTTATACTTTGAATTCCTTTCTTGCTATGCAACAATCCTTTCTGTCTATTATGGATTTCTTTGGACTGCAGCCAAAGAGATACACACACACACACACACACACACACTTGACCGGCTGGTTCTAGAACAGTGTGATTTAGGTAAACTTCTAGACACTATTATCTGTCCCTTTATTTTCCATTGCAACAGACAAGACTTCTGGGAACAGGCAAGTATGAACCGATTTACCTACACACCTCCTAAGTAACTAAACTATTTTCTATTTCTGTAACTCTAAAGGAACTTGAACGTATGCTATTGTGAGACTGATTATTTTGCATGTGTGACTTTGATATCCTTCAGTAAAAAGATTATTTGTTTTGGGAAAACACCCGTGTGGTCTCCATTACTGGAACTCTGGGTTCAGACACGACCTTGGTATAGCTGGCCAGGACTCACGATAAATTTAGTTAGCCTCTGCTGTAGATAAAGCAGTTGGTGTAACACA
The DNA here is from genome assembly GCF_001447785.1 of Gekko japonicus. Classification (NCBI taxonomy): domain Eukaryota; kingdom Metazoa; phylum Chordata; class Lepidosauria; order Squamata; family Gekkonidae; genus Gekko; species Gekko japonicus. The sequence goes on along the minus strand of NW_015169839.1, from coordinate 17,955 downwards.
TGAGCTCGATGACCCCTCGTCGCTGTCGCTGGCCCCCTGTTGCTCTGACCTATGCGCCACCGTGGCCTGCCTCCCAAGGAGTGGGAAGGGAGAACCATGGAGGCCTCATATGTTTGGGAGGGGAGGAGGTTACGTCCCCACCCTCCACACTCCCTCAGCACACTCAGACACATCTCTTTCTCACTTCTTCCTTTGGTGCTGTCAGTGTTGCTTTCTCCTCCCTGGCCTCCGCTTCTGTTCCCCCTTTTATTCCCACCCCGTGTCACCTGCTCCTTTCTGTGGTCCACCCTCCACCACAGTTATGGCCCCGTCCCCTCCTCTTGTACCGGGACGCTGGGCTGGGGTGTCGCTTCCTTCCGGCCCTAGCTTCCCTGCCCGTCCCACATCTCTCTCCCTCCATGCTGCTCTGTGCTGTAGTTGGGCCCTCGATGGCCTGGTGCGATGGCCCAGCGCAGTCATCTCCACTCCTCCCAGGGCACCCCCTTCCTGCGCTGGCCACTCCCCGGTGGAGGCTCTGCCCAGGCACCGCACAGCCACCTCAACGGGTCCTGGAAGCTGTGGCGATGGTGCATCAGGTCGCCCCCTGCCTCCAGTAGTTTCCTTTGTCAGTGGTGCTGTGGTGGGCAGTGGTGCCAGAGTCCCGAGCGGCGGTGGCCAGCCCTGGGGACGCTCACCCTCGGGATATCATTATCATTATTATCATTATCTGCTAACACCAATCCCTTAATATATTTCGGCCTCCTCATTCTAGAAGGAGAGAGAAGCTAGCCTATCTCTGGTCTTTTCTGGTGGCTCTTTTCAGAGCTTCTGAGAGCTTTTTGGAAATAATACATTCCTTTCAAAGGAGGTGATGAGAGTGACCCAGCAATAAGCTTGGGAAGGTTAAGAGACTGAGTGGGGAGGGAGGGAAGAAAAACGTTATGTGTGGATTTTCTGTAATCCCCAGCTACCACTCTTGCAATAACAGAATGTCTTGGGAAGATTAGTGGGGAAAGAACTTCAACACAAGAAGGATTTGTTGGCTCCTACAAAGAAATGGAGAAAGAATACTTTTTGATGGATCAGAAAACCCTTTAAATGATGGATGGAGGGGTCAACCTATCCTTAGCAGCTTTTTAAAAGATGGGAGATGGTTGCCGCAGTGGGGGGGGGAGCAAAAAGAAGTTCAGTTAGTAGACCTAAGAAGTGTTCAGGTTCAGTAGAAAGATGAGGTTACATCCAAGTGAAAGAAACAATTTATTTCATTAACCAATGAGTTTGCAGATAGAAATAAACAAAGCTTCCCTTCCATTGTGTGAAGCAAGATGAATCCATTTTAATATATTTAACATATAGTCCTCAAATAGAAGATGTATCAGATATTAAACTGATAAGAACACATGACTTTATAGCGAATGCTTTTCCAGCCAAAAGGCCAAGAAGTGATAATATGTATCCAAAATTTCATGACAAAATTGTCAATGTTGTATACACATCGATTTTCAAATGCAGAACTACACGACGGAGGAATTTTTAAAGATCGCCCAATATCCATGTATAGAGGGTACCTGAGAGCCTTGATACTTATGCCAAACAACCACACAATCCTTCCTATCTGACTGCTTGACAGAAGTACCAGAGACTGAATGCTATGATTCAGTGCAAGTTCTTCCTTTGTCAACTGCTTTTTGGATGCAACCCAGTCTAAAAGCATACAAGCCTATTGACTCTCTAGTATCTGTGCTAAGCAGACACCAGGGCACTTTATCCAAATCCTTTGCATGCCCCCCCCCTCCAATGATCCTTGAATTATGAGATTGCATCAATGCATGCTAAAAGGCTTCAACTTTATTTCATTCAATTTCCCCCAATATCTGTGGCCTCTGTGGATGCTGATTAATAAAGTAGGAAAGTTTGATGAAGGAAGAAGGACCATTGTCTGTTCTTTAAGTTCCTTGAAGGTTTTGGTATGAATCCACAGGAGAGAGATCACTTTCCCAAATGGGATGGGGCTGTGGGATTCTGACCACCAGTAGTTCAGGGGGACTTTCTCTAGTTGGTCATTGTTTAATGAAGATCAGTTACATAACACCACACTGGAGAAGTATGAACTGAGAAATAATCAAATACGAGCTCCTTCAGTGCTCTTTTCAACTGCAAAGCCTGATTTGAATTTGCAATGTATTCATTATCTTCCTTTTGTAACAATGCTTCCAAGAAAAGCTTCAACTCAATGTACAGCCCGAGAGACATGTGCCATGATCAGTATTTAGCCGACTCCAAGGTCAGAAGCCGAATGACTCTATAATCACTTCTCACTGCCATCAAAACATTCAGGATTTTCTAGTCACTGAGCTTATGACTTTAATTGGGTTTGTTTGTGTGTGTGTGTGAAGTCTAGAAACATTTAGATTTCTAAAAATAAGGTATTTGTAGTGTCAACAGAAATCTATTTGCTTTCATCACCTGCTTATGTATCCTCGGGTACCAAAAGTGTTATCTGCTATTTGCACATGTGTACTGGCTAATATATTCTTTAACCACAGACATTCATTCTGTCCCATTTGGCACCCTTGCTTAATTAAGTGAACAGATGTGGCCATATTCTAAGTTATGCTTGGTAAGAGACAGATGCTACTTTCTGGCTTGTACACACTTTTCCATTGGAAACATCTGGAACAGTGGCTCCATTCCATTTTTGTATTTGCTGTTTAATGGCCCCTGGAGATCTTTCCCAATTAGCCAGTAGTGGAGTCTTTCTTGGATATCATGTTGTCCAGGCAACCAGTTCTCCTAAGTATTTTTGGGATTCTTTTTTGTTAATGCTGTTCCTAATGAGGCAGTACATGGATCTTCAAACTACCTTTATATTTCTTATGATACCAGGTTAATGATGTTTTTAAATTAATGCTCTAATTTTCAGGGACATTTTAGAACCTTCTTCTAACCTTAGCACATTCTTGTGGTCAATTGAGTGTTGTGTTATTTTTTCAGATTCCCCTTAACTGCACTACAATGAATTTTAAAAATCCTGATCTATTTGTGCATCATACAGGAGTTCATTATCATCACTTATTTATTTATTGCTAATAGCCGAAGACCATTGCAATCATAACATAAAAGATACAAGATTATAAAAGAAACAGAAAGACCATACAAGAACAATCCAGAATAACAATTCATAATAAAAGGATATTAGCATTCAGATTTCCTTCAGATTTTAAATGAATATAAATTAGTGTAATGTACTATCAGACATCACTTTGGCTTGCTCTCAGCCACCAATGCATAGAGAGAAACGAGGTAAGTTCCATAAGGGTCTATATCAGATAATATGTAATTTTCTCCAATACCTGTGCTCAAATTTGAATGAGCCAAGATAATCACAAGAAATGTGTGTCTAGATTCAGAATAAAGAGGACAATACAAAACATGATGAGAAAGATTCTCTCATTCTGGAGCTTCACAAAAAAGCATGAGTCATAGCTGTTGGCATGGTTTGAAACTGAACTGCAGTAAAGGCAAACCTGAGTTTAGAAAAAGTAATACTGGGCTCCGATCATACACAGAAGTTTCCGTGGGATACTCACAGATTCTGGGTGGATTTAATGGGCACAATCACACCAGCACATCTGGCAAGCGTCGTGCACCCGTTGGCAAGCCATCGCATCCCGCCGAAGATTCGTAGCTACTGCAGAAACACCAGTATTATCTGCTTGCGACGAGCCACAGATGGACGTCCTCCGTCTGATCGCTCCAGCACCGCATGAAGCGCGCCAGAAACGTGCACCAACAAAATGCTACCCCCGATTCCCTGGCGTCATGTCTGATCGCGTTTGGCTGGGTCACAAGTGCGGCGAAACGAAAAGCCACACCACCCACCCCCACGTCCTCTGGCCAGTGTGACCGGGACCCTGGATAGATAAGAAGCGCCATTGGAATCCTTTTTGAACAGCTGGAATCATCAAAAACATGTGACGCAGATATGATTAGCCTGTCTTACATTGCATCATAATAAAATATTCAACCTTTAATGTGTGTTAAGTGCCATCAAATTGCTTCCAATGTATGGTGACCCTATGGATTAATGTCCTCCAAAATGTCTCATCATTAACAGCCTTGCTCAGGTCTTGCAAACTAAGGATCGTGGCTTCCTTGATTAAGTCAATCCATCTCATGTTGGGTCTTCCTCTTTTCCTGCTGCCTTCAACTTTTCCTTGCATTGTTGTCTTTTCCAGTGACTCTTTGTGACCAAAGTACAATAGCCTCAGTTTAGTCATTTTAGCTGCTATGGAGACTTCAGGCTTGATTTGATCTAGAACCCACTTATTTGTCATTTTGGTTGTCCACGGTATCCATAAAACTCTCACTCAACACCACATTTCAAAGGAATCTGCTTTCTTCCTATCTGCTTTCTTCATTGTCTAGCTTTCACACCCATACATAGTAATGGGGAATACTATGGCATGAACAGCCTGCTATTAAATGTCATCATTTAATCCAGATGGGTCAGTTTCATTTGAATACATATGATGAGTTTCAGGATTCTGTGAATCTTTGGCAATGGACTTCCCAATGGGCTCCCATAGTAGCCAGTTCTGTTTGACAACAAAGTCTGTTTGACAACAAAGCCTCAAGGTCTGGTAAATGTGTCTGTTAATTTATACAACTTCTTGAAGTGTGATGAATTGTGACAGAGAGAACAATGGAGCATATCTATGGAAAGGCAAAGATGGAGGTAGCAAAAAACCAGGCTGAGACTATAAAAACAAATCTGATAAGGATGAACTTCAGTTTAGAGGACTATGTCAGTCCTTGGGGTAATAAAAGAGAAGAGAATGATGACACAGCTCTTCAGGGGAGTAGATTCCTTCAGTGAAGAGATTCAAGCTGCAATCCCAACCACACTTGTTAGGACAGAGATGCTATTGAACTAGAGAAGAGAAGAGAAGAGAAGAGAAGAGAAGAGAAGAGAAGAGAAGAGAAGATTTATACCCCGCCCTTCACTCAGAGTCTCAGAGCAGCTTACAAACTCCTTTCCCTCCCCTTCCCCACAACAGACACACTGTGAGGTAGGTAGGGCTGAGAGAACTCTTTCAAGAGCAGCTCTTATCAGAACTATGGCTTGCCCAGGGTTATCCAGCAGCTGCAAGTGGAGGAATCAACAACGGAAGTAAACTTATATAGGATCGCTCTATCATTCAGCTACTGCAACCCAAAGTTTTATTGGGTGTTTGTTCCTCCCTTAAGCATATGAAAGCTAATTCCAAACTAACAAAAATCCCTACATCCAGCATGTTTTTGGCCCCAGCACCAAGGGGAGGATGGCGGAGGGGTCGAAGGGTGACCCCTACCCCCTGGTGAAGCACTGAGGTCCAAAGGACCCCTCTCTTCCATTGTCCTTTGCAGTGGTGGTTGGAGTGCCCCAGCATGTGGTTCCTAGGGGAGCGATCATGCCATAATGCCAGGTGCATCTCCGCCTGAAGGCCCTAACCCCTTGCCAAACCGCAGAGGCCTGAGGGAGATTGAGGGCACCATGGCGGGAGACTATGGCTCCCAACGTGGCTCCTCTCCCCCCATGACAATTCCCATCTTCTATCAGTGCTTCTCCCCATACTGCCAGATCTCCTTAATAGTGTGAAGGCAGCCCCCATCTCATGGCCTCCATGGTGGTTACAGTCACTGCCAGCCCACCAGGGGAAGGGGGGTTGGGTGCTTACCTGGATATCAAGTGACAGGACCAAGCAAACAGCAGAAGCAAAAAAGCCCACAGAGAAAAGAGGGTGACGCGGGGTGGTGTGGCACCTTAAATGGCCCTATTGGCTGCCCCTGCCCCCCAGCCCTCTCCAGCCTCTGGGATAGGCCCAGCCGTGGGCCATGGCAGGACCAAGTTTCCCATGCTTGAAGCGGCTTGACCCCTCCCTGCTCCCCTGAAGAGAGCCGCTGCAGCTGCCACCACCTTTTTTGCCTTCCCTGTGGGGCCAGGAACAACAAAAAAACTGTGAGCTGAAATACCCGCAAGTATAAATGTACAAAAAGAGACTTCAATAAATTTGTAACTTAGTATTTTTGACTCTCGGAGTATCACATGCCCCACAATGGATAAAATGGTAGCCAGTGTCTGTAATTATAGAATGTAGAGAGTTATTACTCCAGTTTCATTAATTAGTCATGAATATAGAATACTTTAGTAATTCAGAAGAGTCCAGCATATCATATATATCTTTGGAAATCTCCTACTATTAGGATTTTACTATGAATGAATTTACTGGATTGGCACCTTTAAGATCTACTATTGCAGTGCCTTTAGGATAGCATTGCAGCTGTTATTGACTTTTACATATACATTATACTTAGGAATTTGAGGCATATCAGGTCTGGGCTACATAAGCAACACTGTAGGGTGCACATTAAAATTTTGGAGACCTGGCCCATATCAAGGTTGGAATGTTCCACCACATATATATATTTTACTTAGGAAATTTGAGGAATTTGGTCCTGTTCACTTAGAAACAACCCTGTGAGGTTGTTGGCAAGTGTGCTATGAATGTATTATTTGTGCTGTGCTGATGATTGTATGTCTATGTCTCTGCATTTGTGTATATGGGATTTGGGAAATCCTGTGTGCTTTGCTTGCTTTGCCTTTCATGCTTGCACCTGGAAGCTGCTATGTGCAGGGCCTGTTCTGCCTACCTAAGTATGCTAATGGACACACGCATACCCTCACCTTCCCATCATGCCTTGGAACAAAGAAGACATTCTCCATTAAGCTCAGCCTCATGAAGTCTTGGGGACAACTCGCCCACCATTAAAGATCTTCTGGATAACATGTAACCCCTCGTATCTGGTTTGAATCACAAAGAAAACATCCTGCTTATCACCTCTGGACCAGGCTAGGCCATCTGCAACTCAAAGGTTACTATGGCAATGCAACTTTGACACCTGACCACATGGGTCCCATTGAAGTGTAGGGTAGAATTTGAATATCGCCCCACTCCCCTCTAGGTAGATGCGTCACAACCCTTCAACCTATAGGTATAGAGAAGGGGACGGATTGTAGGTGTAGATTGGCCTTATGCCAACCCCCAAAAGCTAGGTTTTATAAGGAGAAACACAGCCTTTGTTTCTTTGTTAGCTATCCAACTTTTAAAAGTTATTTCATTAAAAATTTGCTCATGAATGCTCATTCTACGCTTTCTGTCATGCCTGAAAATATTCTGAGGTTTTATGCGTGCTGGCAACCGTTGTACGATGAACTGCTCAGACGTTATGCTTTTATAAAGTTTGTTGATGCCGTGTAATAAAAAATCGCTGATTGTGGTTGACGATCTCATGATGTCTGCTTCTGATAACAGGGAGATTGAAAATGCTTTCACCAAATCCGTCCACCACTGAAATCTGAGTATTTACATCGTGCAGAATTTATTTTGCCAGGGTAAGAGCAGCAGAACCATCACTCTGAACACCAAGTACATGGTGTTATTTAAAAACCCGAGAGATAAATTACAAATAGCTACTCTGGCCAGGCAAAATAAATTCTGCACGGATTTGTATATGTGGTGGAACATTCCAACCTAAATATGGGCCAGGTCTCCAATTTTATTTAGGAAATTTGAGGCATTGGGTCCTGTTTACTTAGTAACAACACTGTGAGGTGCATATTTAAAATTTAGGAGACCTGGCCCAAATTAGGGATGGAATGTTCCACCTGGAGTTGGCAACTCCTAGTACTTTAGTATTTTTACAATAAGAGGTTCTATAACTTTAAAACTAATCAGGATACTATCAGCTGCAATCAATGTGGTTTCATAAAGCTGTCCCAGTAGGCCTGATACTTTGAGGCATTTTTGGTCCTGTTCACATAGAAGCAACCCTGGAGCTGCATATTAAAACTTAGGAGACCTAGCCCATAAGTGAGTATATACTGGTGGCTTTATGGTCCATATATTATGCTATGTATTTATATTCCTTATTCGAAGGAGTTACTCTCTTTTACAGAGAAGTTGAATAATATCATCCTGTTAAGAAACTGGTATGAGACTTCCTATGTTGGTAAGATACATGAGACTCTGTGTAACAGTGATTATATATTGTTATTAAGCAACATTGTTTAGAAGCTATATTGTTATAAAGCATTGCTGTATTTTATACTTTTACAATTTTGTACTTCTATAGTTCTTTGTTTCTGAGGAAGGACCAGGAGTCTGAAACACTATAAACTACCTAGGAAAAGTGGTGGATATCTTCTCTGGACTTGACTGTTTCCCTTCATGGATTGTGTGGATTTTTCATTCCCATATGTAATATTTGTTACTGATATTGCTAATTATATGTTTCTTTTCACTTTATTGAAGTCTCTTTTTGTACATTTATACTTGTGGGTATTTCAGCTCACAGTTGTTTTGTTGTTCCTGGCTATATCAGACTGCGTGCTGTATTGTTTGTTCCCTGTGGGGCCGCAAACAGGACCCAGGTAAGTCTGGGCCCTGGTTTCTGTTCTTTCGCTAGAGAGATCCCTTAGTTCCTCAGAGTTTGGGCAAACAGCTTATTCAAGCTTCTGACAAAGTACTATGCATGGCAAGAAAATACTTTCTATTAGTCTTTTCCTCTCTAATTCATAGCCACCATTCTCCTGTGTGCAGTGCTGTTTTCTACTGACCTGACTCCCTTACTGCCCAAATGACTCCTTCCATTCTGTCTCCCTACTGCCCTCTTGCCCTGACCTGGAGGCCCCAGGCTAGCAAAGATCTGATGTGATCTTGGAAGCAAAGAAAGGTAAGCCCTGATTAGGGCCTGGATAGAAGGCCACAAAGGAAGTCCAGGGTTGCTCCGCAGAGGCAGGCAATGGCAAACTACCTGTTTGTCAGTTGCCTTGAAAAACCTACAGGGTTGCTGTAAGTCTACTACAACTTGACAGCACTTTTCAGCACTGCCCTCTACATCCTTTTATTTGCTCTTCTGATCCTGCTGCAGGCGAGCATGCCCAATCCCCTGTAAAAAAGCGGTGCCCTCCAAGGCAGAGTTATACACTTTCAATTCAATGGGCTTAGAAGAGTGTAACTCTCCTTGGGGTGGCACTGTTGAGCTTCTCTAGTCTTAAAGGCGTCATCTCTAATTATCAATGGAAATCAAGGCCATAATGAATGGCTGAGGTAGCGGCCAGATACCATCCACCCACAATAAACAGTGTAAAGAAGAACTAGAACCAGAGTAAGGAACAGCCAAGGTCAGGAGCTGACAAACCATCCAGGAGGAAGACCAAAAGAACACAGAGTATAAAAGCAAGTGGGCTGTAGCTCAGAAAAGGGGACTCAGTTCTCACCAGGAAGCATTTAAAGCTCAGCTCAAAACGACTTTGGGTCAGTCGCTTTCCCCCTCTCACCTTAAACTACTCACAGGACCATTCTGATGGGGGGAAAAAGGAAGAATGGGTTATTTTGTACGCTGTGCTAAGCTCCTTAGAGGAACGGTTGGGTAAAAAGAAAATAAGATACACTCAATTGGATCTTTACCAGGAGCCCCTGAGCAACATTCCAGGGGCTTCCAGTTCAGATTCCATTTGCCCCCATAGACAGAAGAAAGAGTCATACAACAGTTGTTGGGAAAACTAAAGGCCACTTTATTTATTAACAAAACAATGGCAAGGGCTAACAGTATGGAGCGGCATGGTCAAGGCCTGGGGTCACCCAACCCCCCCCCCTTGCAATGCACCTGGCCCCTGGTGCTGAAAGCGGCTTGAACCTGAGCAGCCCAGCCATGGAATATGCCATGATGATCCCTCACCCACAGCCTCATGGCCTGTGTAGAGTCTCCATCAAAGGCAATCCAAAAGGCAGTCTGCCCATCTCATCCCTGCCGCAAGGCAGCAGTGATGATCTGACAGACCCCTCCACCCTCCAGGGTTGCTGATAGGTGCTTGCCGAGCCACAACAAATTTTCCTAACAAAACCCACCCAACCATAAAGTCACGAACCTAACCACCAGCTCCACCCTTGCCAATGCCACAATCCGCTGACAGCAGGGCAGGGTAGGCAAAAAAAAAAAAAACCCCATGTATAGCCAATTGGATTAGAAGTAAAAATTCCTACCCGGACCCCCTATCAAAACGGGCAACCAGCCTAAAGCCTGCACTACCTCCAGTGTGGGCGGGTGGGCCAAGTATGAGGCGTAGACTGCCTGAATGGGGCCGGGGCCAGCCGTTAAGATGGTGCTCCTCCCTCCTTTCATGGAGGCAAAGTCGGCTCCCAGCAGTATGCCTTCGGCGTCTGCTGGGGACCTGGATTAATGGCTGTTGTTTAAGGACAGCCTCTTACTTGGAAAGATCAGCTTATAGAAAACAACTCTTGACATCCTTATGATGAAGATAATCACTCTCCTGTCTTATTGGGAGATGGCTGATTCACCATATACAAAGGAACAGGATTACGTAGTAATTTTGCAGAAGTTCCATCACACACTAAGATCGCCTTATTGCACACAGCTCTTTCTCTCAGGAATGTTTTTAAAAGATATAGCAACTTAACGTTTTTTTTCAAACTAGGGATATTAAGCTTCCATCGACAGTATTAGCTACGTTGCTAATACCTATATAACATATGTTATTGATACACTTTCAAAAGAAGAAAGAGGAAAGATGATCCCAACAGCTTTTAAGGATTTTCAGATACATTTATTTAGCCATTCCCACCTCAATTAAACAGTGGGGAGATTCAATTACAAGCTGTAGACAAGGGAAAGATCATATCAATAAAACAGCAGTGGTATTGAGAGTGGTTGTCTGGCTTGCAAGAATTAATAGCAGGAGTCCTAGAAGCACATATACATTCCAGCTATGTAATGTTTTCTTTTTCTATAAGCATCGGTTTAAGGATTAGTTCTAGGGCAACAGTAAAAGTCTGCTAAATAAACAGTCCATTCCGAATTACTCCGAATTAAGTTCAATCTGAATCCAAATGAGTTTGCTTCATAGTAAGTGGTGCTTGGGATTGCAGTCAAACAGTGTACATCTAAGCAAAGTCATATCCTTATGAACCCATGGAAGTTAAAGGATTTACATGGGTTTTATTTATTTATTTACAATATTTCTGTGCTGCCTTGCCACCATCTGAATGGGGGATGAACATCAAAACAGTAAAATATTTTAAACCATCCATACATTTAACAGCACATAATATATAAGTGCATATAACATATTTAAAGAATTAAATAAAACATAAACACAACCCCCCCCCAAAAAAAAAAGCCAGGGAGGAGGGCCAATAAGAGTTACTGGGGGAATACCAAACAAAATTTTAAAAGTCTTTGTGTGCTGGTGGAAGACCACAATAGAGGGAGATAGACTCCTTCCTGCGGAGGGAGTTCCAAAGTTTTGGTACCATGACCAAGAAGGGCCTTTCTTGAGTTGCCACCTTTCTAGCCTCAGATGGCAGGGTCAGCCAAACCATGGTCTCTGAAGATGAAAGGATTGGATAGGTAGGTTCATATTGCGTAGGCAGTCCTTAGGATGTGCATGTCCTAAGGTTGCCAAACCTCCAGTCTGGGCGGGATTTCCCCCTGATTTTTGAGGGTCCAGCCTGCCGCTGGCCAGCTGGCTAGCAAGGAAGTCCCACCCCCGAACAAGCATGTCATGCAGTGATGTCCTCAGCACAATGATGTCACACAGAAGTGACATCATCATGCTGAGGACGCCACAAGATGAATGCTCTGGTATTTTGTGCAAAACTCTATGATAACCATAGAGTTTTGCCCCAAATACCAGAGCATTGCCATGCAACATCCCCAGCATGATGATGCCACTTCTGTGCGATGTTGTCACACTGGCGACATCACCCCCCCCCTTCTGAAAAGCTCCCACCCACCCCTGGAATGCAGAACACAATCACCTGGCAACCCTAGTGGGTCCCAAACAATATACTGATTTAAAGGTCAATTCAAGGTACCTGAATTAGGCCCAGAAGTAAACCGGAAGCCAGTGTAAGGTAAAACAAGAATGGAATGATATAGTCCCTACAGCCCTGTCACACCCTAAGGCTTCCTACCACTGAGGGAGAAGGGGTGGAGCAGGGGCATGGCCCTAAGGAGGGACAGCAGTCCTGTGGATGAACTGGGAGGAAAGCCAGCAAAGGAGGAGCAGTCAAAAGGAAGGCCCACCAATATTAGCTTCAGGTGGAGCAAAGACTCTTTGGGGTAAAGGCCTCCTTGAAATAAAGGGCTTCCTCAAGAGTGGGAGCAGGGAAATAGGAACAGCCAGATGAAGGGGGATAAAAGGCCCCAGCTAAAGACAGAAAGGGTGCAGCTGACCAAATACAAGCAGTCTTGGGGCCTTTGCAGAAAGAAAGGTGCCATGCCTCCTGAAGCCTCAAAAGTTGGCCCCAAAGGCAGCTGGGATAAACTTTGCATGACTGACACAGGCAGATGGGTTACCCCTGACTTAACTTTGTGGGAACGGTGCAGAAGCCAGAGCAGAAGGACCTTGGAGGAGGACCCAGGTGGGGGAAGTAGTCCTACTATCAAAGTGTAAACAGATGTTAGCGAGGAATAGTGAGCTGGCTGGATCACAGTGTGATGGCTGACTTCTGGAGTTGGCAATGAAAATGAACCAAGCCATTTAAGTAAAAGGTTCACAGTTCGGGTGTGTTGCCTCATCTCTGAAAATGTGAAGAGATGCCCCTTCCCCAGGGTGACATGAACCTTGGCCCTAGGGGCTTCAGAGACCTTTTTGGTTGCAGCATTCTGTGCCAACTTTAGCATTAGGATAGTCTTCAGGGACCACCTCACATAGAGTGCATTGCAGTAATCTAGTCTAGATGTTACCAACAGAGCAACAAGATCTTTTCTGCCTCACCTAGAACAGGAGATATCCCTTCTCTCAGGTCAGACCTTCCCACCACCAGTAGCACCTCCATTTTGTCCTGATTATGTTTCAGTTTGTTACCACTCTTCCATCTTAAAACTGCCTCCAGCTAGTTCACTGTTTCCACTGCCTCCCTGAGATCTGCTGGAAACGCAAAATAACAATGACTGCTGTCTGTATATTGGTGGCAACTCAGCCCAAATCTCCGGATGACCCTCTCCCAGTGGCTTTATGTAGATGTTAATAAGCATTTTGTTGTAAGGCTACAATCCTGAACACACTTAGTAGAGAGTAAACACGATTGACCTTAGCAGGATTTTGTTCTAAATATGCATGCTTGCTTAAGAATGCACTGTTAGACAGCCATCCCAGGGAAGCATAATCAGAAGTAAGCCCCATGTAATTCAGTGGGACCACTTCCAGGAACTTTCTTAGGACTGTAGCCTAAGTCCCCTAAATAAAAGTTCCTATATGTGGTTCCTTTTACATCAGGATACAAGGTTCTGGAACAATGTTAAGTGTGGTGGTGATGTGGTGAAAGCGAGATATTTTGTTACTTTCAGGAATGTAGGTTCCATCAAAATTCTTTGGGTGGCTCACATGGGGGCAAGTACTTTCATGTTTACTTCAACTTTTCATTTTGGTTTAGGGACAGGGTTTTTTTCTGGGAGAACACAACAGAACAGAGTTCTGGATCCTCTTCAACAAAATTCTTTTAAAAATGTTTAAAAGTTCATCACTTTTCAGTATACAGATTGAAAACTTCATTTCCCTCTTGAGAGTTCCAGCACTTTTTCCAAAACAAAAATGAGGAGGAGGAGGAGGAGGAAAGGGGGGAAAGCCCTGTATAACCACATACACATGGAGGGAGCAAGAGAGAGGAAGATATTGTTGGTCTTAACAGATTTAGTTTTGTTTGCCTCCCGCACAAGTTTCTCACAGACCAATTTCCCACAAGTAGCTGCGCCGCCCTCACTCTTCCCTTTCCCCCGACTGTAGTAATCAATTTCCCACTACTTGCTGCGCGGCCACATTTTGACCCGCTGCATCCCCTGATTTCCCCTGCGTCTTCTAGATCCTTGTTTTCTGAGATAGAGAAGATGTGGGAAAAATTGGGGGATGCTGCTGGTCAAAATGTGGCTGTGCAGCAAGTAATGGGAAATTGACACATACAATCGGGGGAAGGGAAGAGTAAGGGCAGTGCACCTGCTTTTTTTTCTCATTAACATTTTATTGGTAGGATTAAAACAATAAAACAAATATAACAATAAAAATATACATAAAGGTCATAAGAACAGTTATACATTCAAACCAACACACTAATTACAAAAAAGTAAGCTTTAAAGAATGATACATTCTTCAATAAATCTTTGAACAAAGTAACTTATTTTAGCCTCAATTTGTAATTGATGCCTGTACTGTTTGTTGCTTTAGATACAACCAAGTGTCTTCTGCCCTCAAGAATATCTGTAGACATTCAATGATATATCTAGTCCTATTAAACACAAAATACTACCCACAAATCAAGTTTTACCAAAGCCTACTTACTATACTTTATTTGAACCATAAAAAAATCCTCAGTCACATACTTCACTCAAGCAAAAATCTTTCAAATTTGCCTTGAATTCACGGGGTAGATAGATTTTGAAAAATACATAGTGATAGGGCAGGAGTAGAGCAAAGCAAAGGAGGAATAATATAATTATGTAGCAAAGCAAAGAAAAAAACACATGTTTTTGGAGCTTAAAACTGTTTGCTTTGGATGAATTTATAGGAGTCAGTTCTTACCACATGATCTATTCTGCCCAATTGCCACCCAAGAGCTTCTCTGCTGTGCTGACTTGTTACCTTGCAATGCCCAGGTTTGTCCCAAGCTTGGTGATAGCAGTTTGAGACTGAAACCCAGATAGCCTTGATGTTTTAAGATCTGCTATGAACCTCAGTAGGGGAGGGAAGACAGTATGGTACAGCCCAGATTTGTCAGATCTCTGAAGCTAAGCAGGGTCAGTACATGTAAGAGATACTGCCAAGGAAGACTGCAGAGGAAGGCAATGGCAAACCACCTCTGCTTCTCACTTGCCCTGAAAGCCTTAAGGGCACTTCACACACACAAAACTTCGCTTCAAGTCCATTAGCACCTTAGAGAGACCAGCATGATTTTAGGAGTGTAAGATTTTGAGAGTCAAAGCTTCATTCATCAGATACCCTTAGACAGAAACACATGAACTTAAGTCCTAAAGAAAAGTTTCTTGCTCTGTAGTTTTTCGTATAAAGTCCCTCAGCATTCAGAGGATGTGATAAAATGTGGTCCCAAATAGAGTTAAACCCTTCAAAACTCACTGACTTCAGAGTCTTTAGAAAGGTGTAACTGTGCTTGGGATTGCACTGCTAAAGACTGGACTAAGAAATGAGGAAAGTACAGAGCTGGTATATTTCTGAAAATGTTCTGCAAAGGCAGAAATTGGTTAGGAAAGTGATTTGATAGTGATTGAGACTGTAGATGATCTGATATCAAGTAGGCAACTGGGTTGACAGCCACTTGACCTTCTGCCTTGTACTTTTATCAGAAGGATAATGGAAAAGATGATGAGAACAGATGAGAACATGATTTCCACTTTATGTTATAAACAGATCTTGGGAGAGTAACATAATTGAGAGAAAAGGTATCAAGGAGATCTGTGGAAACCACTGGGTCAGGGTGAGCTTGGACTCTGAGGGACACTGTATGACTTAGCATGGTGATGTCCGATCATGTTCTCATCCTTCCCACGTTATTATCATCCCTACTATTATATTTTTCATATTTTAATACGAACAGCTGCTTATTTAGCCTAGATTTTTGGTTGAGTCTAATAACAAGCAAATACACAGTTTTCATACTGGGGATTTTTCTGGTAGGCCAACCTGACTGGCTACATTTATTTTCTATTTTGCGAAATACTTAAGAGGGATTCTTCAAGTGGAGGAAGATAACCTACAAATAAGACTTAACTTCTCAGCTGCTAGAAAATATTTATCTTTTTATTTAAACATTTCTATACTACCTTTCCACCCAAATAGTCCCCAAGGCAGAGAAAATGAAAACATTTCAACAATAAAACATCACATAAAATAAAGTGTATATAAAACAATTAAGCCATTCAATAAAACACACATAATATATTTGGCTTCTATGGACTCTCTGTCTAGTGCATCATGTAACATTATCTTCAGCTTTCTTGGTACAAGGACTATCACATTTCTTTTGTTCTGATTTTTGCTTTGCATGGAACCAATTTATTCTGTTAGAGAGGCATTTGATTAACTTTTAGCTGATCTGTTTGGAGACTGCAAGTGTACTGCTTATTTGTGCTATCTCTATTTGGTGCAACTTAACACCTCTTTAGCAACTAGTACTACCAAAGTCTTATACATAACCTGCATTCCATTCTCTACAAGGTGCAGTCTTTCTCTTTCCTCCTGCTTCCTTTTTTTTTTTTTTTGGTCCTGAATGTTCAGTGTGATGAGTTCTTTCTGGGAAACTTGAAAGCCTGCATATGTTCCAAGCCAGCTGAAGGAAGTTCTCTCCAGACCCTGCTTGGCCCCAGCCAATCCCACATTGCTTCAGGATATGGCTGGCTGGCCAGAAAGCCATTGCAGTGAGCAATCAGTGGCAAAGAGGTAGAACAGGTATCAGCAGCTGTTCTACAAATCCCATTGGGTAGGCCACTTGTTCTGCGTTGTGCTATCTTCTTCTTGGGTGTGGTGGCAAAACCATCCCTCAGTCCCATCAGGGTAGGAAATGTAGCTTCCCTGTTGCACCTGGGGGAACTGAGGCTTTCAGTGGCTTACTGAAGGTGACACAGAGAGTCTGGGACAGAAGTGGGAATTTAATCAGGGGCCTCCCAATTCATTCTTTTAACTACTCAGGCTAATAGCTGTGAAAACAGATACATCCATGGCCAAGATTGGTACATTTTCTTCCTCCTTTGGAAGAGAACTATAAAGCTAGAGATGGTGTTTATGCCTTGAACCTGGAATTTTGTCCTGCATGTAAGTATGAAATTTTATTCTGATCTCTCCATATATAAAGGTGTCCCAAAATGCAGAAACAATCAACAGAAAACCAAACATGCCACTTAAAGCAAAGGCTTTGCTTTGGTTAATAATCTTACAATCACGTAGCAGGAAAAGTGCTTATATGCTGGTAACTAGTTTCAGAGGTGAAGGTAAATTTATACAGAGTACTGGTACATCTTCTCCTTCCAGCCCCTGAGACAGGTACTATCATTAAGAAATTTAATAAAGCAGTCCTGAACAGAGTTACATCCTTCTGAGCCCATTGACCTGAATGGACTTAGACAGGTATACCTCTATTTAGGGTTGCACCAAACTACGTTAACCCCTAATTAGCACTTATACCTTCAACACTTAGATTATTATATAAATTCTCCCTTTCACAGCATCTTATTCCTTTGGGAAGAAATTATGGTATTGTTCTGGCTATGGATTTCAGCTTTCTGAATGAAAAATAGAATGACAAAATCCATCCATTATAACAAAATAAATGACTAGTTAAGTAGCCTGAAAAGGAACTGATCTTTTTGTTTTCAGTTTGAGAATACACCCTATTGATAGATACAATGAAAGAAAGGAACATGGTGATATATGTAATTAAACAATGATGAATGCTTCTTCAGTAGTCACCTTTTTTTCTTACACTTTTAGTTAAACCAGAAGAATATTTAATTTAATTAAAGATAAGAGGAGCACCTAATTGAGATCTGGCACTTTATAAGTGTCCTTTGTTCTACTTTGGAATCTATCTGCAATTTTTCCAACAGTTTCTGCAGGGGAAGGGGGGGAGTAGAAAGTGCTCTAAATTAAAATGAATAAGATGTAGTCATATTACAGTATTGTATGTGAATTTATATAGATTAGGACCCTATTATTCAAACTTCAGTTATCTAAAAAATCCTCATTACTCAAATTACATTCTTTTACTGATGTAATAGACATCTAATGGAATTATTCTGAGACTGATATACTTGTGATTGAACAATTACACTTTTTTCTTGAATGTCACATCGTACATGTCTTGACGCATGTGTGTGTAAATTATATATATACTAGGAATAAGGCCC
>NW_015169838.1:356541-362171 GCF_001447785.1 Gekko japonicus | reverse complement strand
TACTTACGTGGAAGTAGGCTTCCCTGAAACAGATAGGTTTCATAGTAAAGATATTTTTCTTTTACTGAGTGCGGCTCTGTGTTTGCAATACAACCATCGACCTTGAATCAAAGAATCCCAACAAAAACGCACCACGTCCAATTGGTTGCGCAAGCTTTGAAAACTAGAATATAGGCTCAGCTGTCCTTGCTCCTTGCGTGGCCGTCATTTCCGGGTCGCATCCTCTGGGCAGGGGAGAACATTTGAATCGTGTGTGCGTGTGCGCGCGCGCGCCCCCGACAGTCTCACAAAAGGAAGCCTCGGGAATCAATTGGTTAAAATCTGGTTGCGGACCATTTCAAAGACAACTTCCGTTTCTTTATTTTGTTTCCAAAGCGCCACCCCCACCCCCTGGAATTTGCTGTTCTTGAAACAAAAAATGAAACCCCCCCCCCCCCTGCAAGCGCAACAAATAACCCAGTGCACGTTCAGAATCCAGGCAAATGCCTTCGCCGCATGACGGAGTGAGCTCCCGTCTCTAGTTCCAGCTCCTGCCAGCCTGGCAGTTCCCAAACAAGAAATTGGAAGTAGATAAATAGGTACCACTTCGCTGGGAAGGTAACAGCGTTCCGTGCGCCTTGGTGTTTAGTCATGCCGGCCTCATGAACACGGAAATGTCTTCAGACAGTGCTGGCTCCTCGGCTTTGAAACGGAGATGAGCACCACAACCCTAGAGTGTCGGATTCGACTGGCTTTCGAGCAAGGCAACCTTTTCCTTTTACTGTCTTCAGCTAGGACCCCCCCCCCTCCTATCATGCTCACACCCATGATCCTTCTACTGCGCAGCCTGGCTGGCAGCGACGCTCCACACGCTCAGCTAGAGAGAGGTCTACTTCAGATCCTTTCCGCCAAAGGTACCGAAGACTGGCCATGGGTCTTTCTGCAGAGTACCGAGTATGCGCTCTCTGCTACTGAACCACAAACCTCGGCGTCGGCGAAGGACTTGCGCTGACTTTAAGGCTCAACGATGCCAAGTGCGTATGTTTAGGACTACCGTCCTTTCCTCAGGAGTAAACTCCACTGAATAGCTGGATCCCTTTGTCCAAGCCTTCCCGCACCCCAGAATGTCCGGGAAACTGACACGTGACAGGTGACCGTGATTTCTAACATGTACCTAGTTTGTCCTGAACGTGGTTTTATTCAAATAAATTACAAAGGTAATTCAACATTCGACTCCTAGCCCCTCTTGCCTGCAGTCAGCTCCTCTTTGTTTTGCCACCCTGCAGGAAAAACCATTTGCTTCTTTCCCTCAGTTTGTGTGCGCTTATAATTTTCCTACCGACACAAAATTTAAAAAAAGAAATTCAAGGATTTTAACCCCCAGCATATCTCCTTTCTTCGGATCATTCTCAGACGTTTCTGATGGACACAGGTCATCAGAGAGAATGGCAAGAGAGTTGAATGGAGTAACCGTAAGTAATAAAACAGTTTGGGATGAATTCTGATTTCCCTATAGAGGCGAAAAGGGACTAACCAAGCGCAAAACCGCTTAATTGCGCCTGCCCTCTCTATGACCTGTTTCAGCCTTTAAGCCTCTGCGTTCTTACGGGGCAGGCTCAAGGCAGATAATAAAAATTATTAGTAATATGTTACCACCCTTGTTATTTAGTATCAGTTATTAGCCTCTTCCACTCCCCCGCCCTCCTCCTTCCCCAGCTGCTTGTAAGCACTCTCTGGGCAGCTGCTGCATCTGGTTTCCTTTCCCCCTGTACAGGGGCTTGCACGTAACTCCCGGTGAATCCGCGTCTTTAGTGTCTTTATGCTAAGTTAGTCAAGACACCACCCGTCCCCCAATCTCTGGTAAGTTCTGAGCAGTAGGAGGTTTAGTGGCCAACCTCCTGGAACTGTGAGCACATTTACTTCTGTTGCAATCGTATGAGCATTAGTAGAAAAGAGCAGGAGTCCGGTAGCACCTTAAAGACTAACAAAATTTGTTGCAGGGTATGAGCTTTCGTAAGTCACTGCTCACTTCTTCAGGTATCTTCAGATAGTAGTGAGTCAGGAAAGCTCATACCCTGCTACAAATTTTGTTAGAGTCTTTTAAGATGCTGCTGGACTCTTGCTCTTTTCTACTGCTACAGAGAGACTAACACGGCTACCCGTCTTGATCTATCTCCACATGGACATTCATTTAGGAATAAATCCCATTGGATTCAGTGGGATTTCCCCCCTGGGTAAATATGTTTGGATAGAAGGGGCTTGAACGTTCCTTTGAAAGCCCAACGCACGAGTTTTTAAGCCTTTCCATGTCAAACGGACTGTTAAGCACGTGCTTAGTTTTCCTCAATTAAATCGTGGAACCTCGCAGAGTTCCTGGCCTCGCGGTTTTAAGGTTTGGGTTTGATTTTAGGGAGGTAGTTTCTTTCTTTAGGATGTCTGGCAGCCTTCGCTCTTTCCCGGAAATTAGGTGGTGGGGGCTGCGTCCACTGATGTGTAGGAAGTGAGTTTGTACTAGTGTGTGCCACTATGGAGATGTACTGTCTGATTCCCCCTTTACCTCCCCCCACAGCTTTCACAAAGGCTCCAGCCGCTGGTCTTTCTTTAGATCTGAAACCTATCTATTTCAGGGAAGCCTACTTCCACGTAAGTATATTTGAGATTGCCCCCGTCCAACCCGACGCAACGGCAAGAGCCACCCTGTTGGGATTCTTTGATTCAAGGTCGATGGTTGTATTGCAAACACAAGAGCCACAACTTAGTAAAGGAAAAATATCTTTACTATGAAAACAAAATAAAACATGGGTATGGTACTTTGGATAAAAGAAATAAAATAAAAGTTACATACTTGCAGTTATTCTCAGTAATATATGCTAACAGCTACATCTTTCTATCTGGGCTTCTAGAAGAGAACTACCTCTTTTGGTTCACACAAAGGGCCATAAACTTGTGAATACATTAATGCTAGATCAAAGCATTTCTACAAAACAAGATGTTAGTTGACCAATACAAAGGTTACAGGTCACTTCATTAGGATAAACAACTCTCACAAACTTTCCTGCCGTTGAATACATTATGTAACGTAACATCCTGTGTCCTAACAAACAACATTTAACTCTGTCGTAACATCCTGTGTCCTAACACAGGAATGATCCATTTAAGCCGCTGCTCTTCCGCGCTTGGCCTCGAACCGGTGCCACCTGCGAGTCTCCAGCCCCCCCCCGGGACAAAATAGAGGGGGAATCAAGTTGGCGTTAGCTCGACTTTACTTTAGAGGATATTTGCCGGGAGTGGGGTGCTGCTTGAAGACAGGCCGTGGTATGACGGCCTTATGGCGGTTGCGCTCTCTGCCCTCCGGAGGCCTCCTTCCAGCCACCTGACAAAGGAGGGGCCTTCCTTGGCCTGGGCGGGCGTGCTCTGTTCTTCCAGGGCAATTCTCAGCGAATCCGGACAGTCTAGCTTGCTCCCCCAAA
The DNA here is from genome assembly GCF_001447785.1 of Gekko japonicus. Classification (NCBI taxonomy): domain Eukaryota; kingdom Metazoa; phylum Chordata; class Lepidosauria; order Squamata; family Gekkonidae; genus Gekko; species Gekko japonicus. The sequence goes on along the minus strand of NW_015169838.1, from coordinate 358,722 downwards.
CCCTTCTCAGCGCGGTTCCTGAATTTCAGGGAGGCTTTACCTCCAAGGAAAGGAGAGGTCCGTGTCGGGAGGCGGGTGTGCATGTGCCTGCGCCTCCCAGTCCCACTGATTTCGGGGAAGGGGGCGATATATGTGCTCTTAAGCAAGAAATCCGCTTGGATTCAAGCTTTCCCTTGGCTTCTCTTTGCTGCTTAGTAAAAAGTCTGCCAGAGAAAAGAAGCAGACAGGTGGCCGCGTGTGTGGTCGTCCTCTCCACCAGCTGCAACCCGATACTGGCTGCCATCCTAAATCAACGCATTTGTGAGTCGTCCTAGTTAGGATCGGGCTGCAGGGCGAAAGCATGTGCTAAGCTGCTGCTTCTCTGATGTGTAGGAAGTAAAGCATTCCCATTTCCCTGTTTGGCGGATCGCGCCAGTGGGGATTTCTGAGTTGGGGGGTGGGCATGCTTCCGGATACAATAGTTGTTCTTTCTGCTTCTCCTCAGAGTCCTCACGCTTATTAGGAACGTTTCTGAAGCAATCTAGAAACACGACTGTTCTGAAGTAGCCAGCGCTGCCTTAGAAATACCAAAGTAGGCTGGAAAATCTTCCATCTTCAGACGACTCCCCCCAGAAGAAGCTCGTGGGTGCGCGCAGTGCGGTAGTGACCAGGTCGAGGCTGGCTTGAGCGAAAACGAGGCGGCCTTCCATAACTGCTCCGACCTATTTCAAGCTCTCCGTTCCCTCCCCACAGACTGTGTAGAGGCTGAAACACCCCGCGCATTCAGTGCGCTACCAAAGTCAGCCGAAGCACGATGTGTGTGGGCAGAAGGGTATGAAAAGGCTAACAATACATGAAAAGCAGGCTTGAATAGAGGAAGTCGTTTCTTCGCAACTAATTAGTAATATTTCTTTCTAAGGAGATTGGTTTACGCAAGGAAATAAATTCTGTTGAAATCAGTGGAACTTTCCCTGTGTACAAACGTTTAAAATGCAGGCGTAAAACATCCCCTGTAGTAGTTTCTTCTCCTTTTGTGTCCCAACAACCTCCAGGCAGCATAGTGGAAAATGTAACAGTTGTCTTCTAAACATAACTGCTTTGAAGTAAGTCGTGCTTGCGTTGACGTCAGTTACCTCAATTTTTCCTTGCTGTCCCCCAATCCTAAAACAGATTACGGAGTAACCGCACTGGGTTTACAGAGTTTGCTTCCGGTCTGGGTTCCGGTCTGTACGCTTGGATGGCCCTGACTTGGATGGCCCAGGCTAGCCCGAGCTCATTGGGTAGAGGAAGCTACGGCAGGATCGGACTCGGGCCCGGTTCCTACTTGGCTGGGAGTGGCAGGCAATGCTCGTCTCTTGCCTCGAGAACCCTCCTGGGTGAGACTCAGCGACGCTTTCCTCCACTGCCAGCAGCCTGCACTTTCTTCCCGAGCTCATTGCTGAAGAGGCTTTCAAAAGTTCGCGTGACGTCTCCGGGGTGGAGCCAAGGAGAGGGCGTCCGCTTCCCAGTGCCCGGAGTTCTCCTCGCCTCTTCCGTGGCGGCGGCTTGCGTCCTGCTGGAGAGTCTGGGATCACAGGGCCATTACATCTCGTTCACGAGAGACAGGAGGTCTTCGGCACAGGCTGTTCCGCGGACGATTCCGAATTGCTTCGGCATCATAAGATGTGTAAATGGAGGACAGACAACGAGGAATAACATACTGGCCATTCTTAGACTGTACAGATTTAAAGGTGAGAGTATTTGGGGTGCAAGCCCATTGTAATAAAGGAACATAAGGTCATTCGTGTTCATTGTCCTGTCGCCTTGAAATCTTCCCTTTGGGGAAGGGGGGGAGGGTTAAGGTTCACCTGGTAACGGTGTGCTCCAAAAAAGGAGTTGAAATGATTCTATGGAGGCATGCGCGCTGAAGAATGCAAGATCATCTCCTGACAGCCCGATCCCCTAAGCAGTGAAGGGTAAATCCCATCCAGTCACAAAATCCACGTCCGTTTACTTTAAATATTTCCACATCCGGCCTTTCTCCTGACAGTTCAGGACCCTGGGCGAGGCGTCCCACAGTGTTTCTTTCCACCAAACAGGTGGGCCGGTTGACTTTTTGTAGCTATCGGTGGGACTGCGCGTAGGACAGGTTCGGATCTCTGGCGTGTGAGTCGCTGTCATTGATGCTCAGGAGCTTGGCTGGCCAGGCTTCCTTGAATGCCG
>NW_015169838.1:338628-355575 GCF_001447785.1 Gekko japonicus | reverse complement strand
CCGCGGGAACCTCTCGCCCGTTGAGGCCGGCCCGCAGCCCGCGCTCGGGGCCGCCCCCCCGCCTGCCGCGCCCGCCGCCGCCGCGCCTCCAGCCGCCCCCGCCGGGCCCGTGGCCTCGTCGTCGGGCGGCGCTGTCTCTGGGGGCGGCGGCAAGAACCCGCTGGTGAAGCCGCCCTACTCGTACATCGCGCTGATCACCATGGCCATCCTGCAGAGCGCCAAGAAGCGGCTGACGCTGAGCGAGATCTGCGAGTTCATCAGCGGCCGCTTCCCCTACTACCGGGAGAAGTTCCCCGCCTGGCAGAACTCCATCCGCCACAACCTCTCGCTCAACGACTGCTTCGTCAAGATCCCCCGCGAGCCGGGCAACCCGGGCAAGGGCAACTACTGGACCCTCGACCCGGAGTCCGCCGACATGTTCGACAACGGCTCCTTCCTCCGGCGCAGGAAGCGCTTCAAGCGGCAGCAGCAGCAGCTCCACCCGCAGCCGCCCGACCTCCTCCTGCGCGCCGCCGCCGCCGCCGACCCGGCCGCCTTCCTCCCCGGCTTCGCCTACGGACCCTACGGCTACAACTACGGGCTCCAGCTGCAGAGCTTCCACCACCACCATCACCACCACCACCACCCGGCGGCGGGGGGCGGCGGGGCGGCGGCGGCGGCGGGGACTTTCCCCTTCCAGCCTCCGGCTTGCGCCCTGCCCACGCCGCCGGGCCCCGCCGCCTCGGCCGCCGCCCCGTCAGTCTTCTCCGGCGGCCTCTCGTCTTTCCTGGGCGGCGAGCTGAGCTGCAGGAAAGCCTTCTACCCGGCCGGCCAGCTCAGCCCCACCGCCTCCCTCCTGCAGAGCCTTAAGACGGACCAGGGAGCCGGCAACAGGCCTTCCTTTTCCATAGACAACATCATCGGAGGCGGCGCGGCCCCCCCACCGTCCAGTAGCACCACCAGCAGTGCGCCCGCTTCCCCTTTCCCGGCGGGCCACGGCGGCGGCCAGGCTCAGGTCCTAGCGATGCTCTCCCCGGCCCTGACGCCCATCCCGAACCATTTGAATCTGGCCCACGATTCCCTCCTGCAGCCGGGACAGAACTTTTCCAGTAAACTCACAAACCTCAACAGCTGTCCTTTTTAAAAGGCGACCCCTCACCCTGCCCCCTGAGCCCAGCCAACACCCCCCCCCGCCCCCTAGCCCTCTGCCTATTGTGTGTTAAAAGGTAGGAACTCTTCCTTTTTTGAGACTGTTTTGGTATCCGGATCGACGTGGGGTCTTTCTCCCTGCCGAACTGAGGTTGGTTTCTTAGCGGGTGGGAAAGCTTTCACCGAGATAACGTCTTTGAAAATACGGGGGGGGGGGGGGGGGGGCAGGTTTCGTGCAACTTCAACCAGTCAGCTAGGAATAGTTTTCTGTACTGCAACCCTCCACGGGGTTCTCCACGGGGAATCATTTTCCAGTGGATTCATTGGGTCTTGCTTCTGTGAAAGTGTTTAGGATCCAGGGTGCCCGGAGAACTCTGGTCCTCCAAAGATTGTCTTTGAGAGCCTAGCTGTAACTTCCGGGAAAGTCCCATAATGTTCCTCGGAGCTCCTCCGGAGAAAAATGTATCTTGTGCTTGCAAATCTGCAGATGGGGGAGAAGGTTTCTTAACTCCACTCCGTAGTCCAGTTCAAGTGCCAGACAATCTATCTACTCGCAGCACATCCTATACATGTTTCCTTGGAAGCAAGTCCCACTGAATTTACGTACTCCCAAGATTACAGTTTTAGGCCTTGAGTGGTGGTGGACCAGACCGCCCTTCACAAGAAAAGTAGCGTTGTTGATGCTTCTTTTTCTTTGCCGGCTCCCTATTTACATTTCTCTGAAAGAGTCCTTTTAAGGACTGGAGCACTTCGCTTGAATATCAGTGGGGAAAGTTAATATTGGAAGTCACAGTTTCCTAAAAAGGGGAAGTCAGGATATATATGTAAGATTCCAAGCGCACGTCTTAAACGACGGTGAGAGACCAGGAAGCCTTCCCTTACCCGGTCACCCGCCTCCTCTCCGCCCCTTCAACGTGTGTGTTTCTTGTGTATCTGGACTGATTTGTGTGTATATATTGTGCGCCAGAGCCTACTTAACCTTTCTCCCCTACTTGTGCACCCTTCCTATTTTATTGAAAGAATTGTGGATAATTTGATGTGGAAAAGGCAACGTAATTTTTGTCCACCTTTGGTGTAAATTAATAAATGTTTGTGAACTCTTTTAAAAGAAACCCCGTCGGTTTTGCTATTCGCTGTCTTAATTACAGGAAAAAAGAGGGAGGGAGCAGAGTGCTACAGTCCCAAACTAAAAATGGAAAATCTTCGGTTGGATAAATAATTTTAAAAAAAAAAGTAACCGAGGTGGAGTTGCTTAAAACTTTGCAATATAGAGGCCCAAACGCTCAATTTTCCCCTATAGGGCTATTAACCTAGGCTTAATGGACGATAATTTTAAGGTAATTTAAATTAAACTAATAATCCGTGTGTTCGGTGGCAACCCACAATTCAGTTAAAGTTGGATCTCTGTATCAAGTAGATCAACTTCGGCTGCGATCCCTTAGCTACTTAGCTTGAACCCAACGCCCTTGATATAAACAAGACAAAACAGTTAAGCCCGAACTCTTTGGAAACTGAGTTTCCTGTTGGAGAGAAAGGCAGGCTATTAGCAAAATCACCAGAAATCGGACTTTTGCTTCCTTCTCTACTAATTAACGCTCAGATTCATCCAGGTCAGGGTTTCATATATGTAGGTGCTGCCCTGTCTGTTTCTCTTTTAAACAGTTTCAAATCTAAAGCCCTTGAGCTGACTTTTTAAATACCATGCATCATACTCTTCAGTTCTGGAGGTTACGCTTGGCAACCAATTAGACTCTTGTTTTCGGAAAATACTCGAAGTTGCCAGGCAGTTCCTAAAGGAGGAAAATTATACTCCCACTCCCCTTTTTGTTTTGGTTGGAAATGTTGACACATGGAAGAAAGGGGGAGGGAGAGGCAAGAAATGGGTTTTACTCCTCAGCCTGAAGGACTGGATTGACCATCTGAAACCCGAGATCCCTGCCTTAATTTGTGCGAGAAAAAAGGGCTACAAAGTAAACAGACGTTCCTCCTTGTGCAGTCCTTGCCCTGAAATGTCTTTATCTTTGCGGCCAAATTTGAAAATGGGCTGTTTTAATATATTCTCTTAATCTCCCGGCCAGCGGATGCCTTGTCAATTTCTCAATTAAACGGCTCTGAAAGGAGGAATAAGTGAATGAATCAAATCAAAGCCCCCTTCTAAAATATTCATTTACTAGCTTTTACACGCCTCTAATGGACTCTCTCATAGAGATCGGTCTATGAAGATGGGGAGGGGGGTAAAGAAGAAAGACGGATTCTTGTAGCATTTTCTCCATCTGTCTTTCAATCCCGCCTCCCCGCAAGCCTTCAACCGAGTTTGTTGATGTTGTTGCTTGAAAAGAGTCTTGCCCTCCCTGCAGGCCCAGCGAGCGGTCTCGCGTCTCCCTCTGGCCCACATTTGCTTTTGAAAAGCGATCCCCTGTCAGACACTTGGTCGTCCCCTTTCATGTCCAGTCCTCACAAAAGAGACTACAAGGCAGGACATGGAAAGCGGGGGGGGGGGGGGGGGGGGGGGGGGGGGAGAGACGAGAGGGAGGCCAATGAATCTATTTTCCAGATTGCTGAGCACATGGTTGCAGTTGGGAGGGAGAGGCGAAGCTCTTTCTGCTACCTTTCTCCCCCCCCCGCCCCCCCTGCCGGGACGCGCCATCTTCTCTTTAGTCCCCAGGAGCCTGTCCAAATTGTTTGACGGCTGTGAAGAGCTCGTCCCCAGAAGGGTGGTCGGCCCATTTCTACCGGTGGACTTTGATTCCCTTTGCTTGTAAGCGGAATGACTTCCCTCTCCGCTCGCTTTTTCTGCAACCCTGTGGTTGTAAAGCGCTGGGGAGAAAGTGCGTGCGTGTGGGACTGTGCATTTCAAAGTTGTGTATGCACCACCCCTCCCCCCCGGAATAGGAAAGAAAGCTATTTCAATCGGTCGATGATTTGGTAGCAAGCAGCTGGCTTCGAAGATGCAGTTTGGATTAAATGGGATTCATCAGGCATGTGAAATCAATTTTAGGACCAATATGTAGATTTTTCTTGGGGATTAGGGAGACGAGTAGCATGGACCACACCACTTCCCTCGCAGTGCTCGGCTTTATATTGATTGACGCCGAGATCCTAAAGGAGTTGGCTGGCAAATGGATCCCAATTAATACATTTCGAATTGTTACGTTTAGGCACGCTTGAAAACTAATTCCGTTGAGCTCAGTGACCCTGGCAGCGCAAGATTCTCCATATTTACACGGAAGTAAGCACCTCTGACTCCGGTGAGGCTTCCTTCCAAGTAAGTGTTCCTAGAAATGAGTTCCTCACGCCCAAGTCCCTCTGGCAGCTATTTTCGCTTTAGGAATGGAATTCCGAACTAGTCCTGCAGTGGCGATCTAAGGACGCAAAGAGTTGGCCTCTTCAGCAGCTGCCGGGTAAACTGAAATGTGCACGAAATGGGAGGCAGGAGCAGGACTTGGAGTTCAGGGGTTAAAGGTTGTAATGCCTAAGCAGCTTATTCCAGAGCCGGAGCCTCGGTGGAACAATTGCAAAGTAAGTGGCCTGAAAATTGACTGCGGCCCTGCAGAGCCCTCGGCCTGAATCGGAGAGAGGCCTCGGGGCTCCAGCGAGGGGAGCTTTAAGGGCCACCGCACACCTCGCGCTCCCTGGGAAACCAGCGCGGTTGGTTGGAAACCCGGGAGGCTTTGGATTAGGTGACGCGATGGGGGGGGGGCGGGCTTTATGCCTTTGCTTTTGTAAATTCTAGGCTGAATTTCAACAGAAACCCAACTGCTATAGCTCGGTAGTAACAGAACTCGCTGGGACCGTCAGATGTGCGTGTGCGGGGATGGCTTCGCCTTTGCCAAAAGGTTCCATATCTCCCCCCAAAGAGTTTCCAAACAAGCGTGTCTGCGCTTGTGATAACATCTTTCACGTGCGAACGCGATAACGGGAGAGACAGGGGCTTTCAAAACAATCCACGAGTCTTCTCTGTAGTCCTGTTCATGTTAGAAATGCACCACCTCGAAAAAGGCAGTTCGAGTGAAGGGGGGGGGCGAGCCAAAAACGGCTGCTATTTTAGGGTTGGGATTTTTTTGGGGGGGGGTTTCTTGCTTCAGGTTGGAAGGACATGGTCAACAGGCATTTCTCGGGGAAATAGTTTGATTCCACCTGGTCTCCCGCCTGCAGAGAGAGAGAGAGCTTGAGTTCCCCCCCCCGCCCCTCCCCAGTCTCGCTTAATGGTCTCTGTTTAAATTTTTTTAGATCAGCGCACATTTCCCCGGCGCAAACGCTCTTCTTCCACAGAAGACGACAGGAGTTTTAAGGGCCCTTGTGCTTTTATTGGCAAACCGGGAGGACGGCTCCTGAAGATCACGGAGGAAGTCTTCTCTCCCCCACCCCCTCCGCAGATCTCAGTTTCTACCTGTCTCTGAGGGTCCCAGGGACGGGGGTTAAGAACCAGATGTGGAATGATTTGACCCCCCGGAGAGTCTCCTTCTCTAAAGGTACCCCACGCCATGGCTTCGAATGAAGGGGGTTTATGCCTGTTGGGGCGGGAGGGGGGCTTGATGGTAGCGGAACCTTCCACAGGCATCTTTTCTCATGTCTCCCGGTTCGTGGAAAGGCTGGCTTCTCTGTCGCTGGCTATAGAAAGGAGACGAATCTGGAAATTTTTCCTTCAGGAAAACCACTTTGGTGATCTTGACCCATTAGTTTCCTTTCTGCTAGAGTTTTGACATTGGAGGATGGTTATGTTGCTAAATCTGTGGCAGAGTATGAGCTTTCGTGAGTCACTGCTCACTTCTTCACAGCAGTGACTCACGAAAGCTCCTACCCTGCCATACATTTTGTTAGTCTGTAAAGTCTACTGGACTCCCGCTTTGTCCTGCTGCTGCAGACAGAATGACGGGGCTACCCCTAGGCCCCGTCACACAGGCAGGATATGTGGGGGGAGGCGTGGCTAATTGCCCCGGCGCAGTTTGATCCACGATTACCCAATCAGACGCGCTGGCGGCACACCACGAGTTCTTCCCTCGGCGCCGGGAGACCGGAGGGGAATGCTGCGCTCTGGCGCCATCACACCACCGGCAACTGGAGGCAGCCCGTGGCAAACGTTTACTAATACCTTAGAGGTACTAGTTTTTTAACGCGCATTGTCGGCGGTAAGCCACCATGTCCCAGATGTTGGGGTGTGATCGTGCTGGGATAATCCGCCCACCTCCCACGGCAACTTTGCCGTGTGACCGGTCTTTAAGGTGCTACTGGACTCTTACTCTTTTTCTGTTTCTAAATTTGCTCAGTTTGAGCGTGAAACCTGTAAGCAGTCTACATCTTTACTACTGGATCCACAGTCCATTGATCGGCCTCAAGTTAGAACACTGGAAGTCGATCGATTTAATTCTGCCTCTTCTCTTGAACTGCAGCCAAGCTGTAGATCAGGAGGTTAAGCTTGTTTAAAGGGACCCGATTCTCTTAACCGTTTTTAGCAGAGGATGAACATTAGGAGCAGATTTAGACCTCACACTCTCCCCTCCCTTATCCGACTGTCAAACTAAAATGTCTTGTTCGCTGTCTTCTAATGTCTGATCGGTTTCAAAATTCCGTTTACTGCAGTGTTTATTATTTATTTATTTAAAGCGTTTATCTGCCGCCCCTGCAGGGAATGTTTGGATGGCTGGGTATGCAGAATGGGATTTTAAGAGGATGGAATGTTCGAAACAACGGGATCTTTAAAACTCGGTCCTGTGTCGCACTAGACGGCAATGTCGCTTTTCCGTAAAGGTGCCTCTGGACTCAACCTTTGTTCTGTGGCTTTTCTTCCCTGTCTTTATTAACTGGAATGAGTAATACGAGCCTGCTAAGGATGAGTTTTGTCCAGCGAGATTTGAAAAGTGAACCGATGTGCCGTCTCGTGTCCACTCGAGAATCTTGTGGAAGTGCGCGAGAAGGTCCTCATGTTGAGTCTTGGCCTTTAAGAGGAGCATGGGGGCACGGTGTGAGGGGAGTTTTAATAATCCAAGACCGGGAGAGAAAGGACGTCTCTTCCTGGCGCTCAGCTCCGTCCCGGTCTTGCCCCTTCACAATCAAGTCCTTCTCTTTCCTAAGTGGATCATCTTTTGGCCTCTTCTGTTTCCCATTATTGTCACCACCAGAAGCCTGCAGGCGCGTTTGAAAGCGATTTAGGAATTAGGAAGGTCAGGATCCCAACCCCCCTTGACAGTACCTTTTGTTTCTAACCAGAATCGCGAAAATATTTGGAGAGTGAATGTGGCTGTGCATATGAAAAGCTGTGCAGGATATACTTTGTTTAAAGCCCTGATATCCCTCGTTCAGCTGTAATGGGCAAAAATCTTCACGGTAGATTTAAGGCCTTAATTATCGTAGCTGTTTCATACCATCTGAAAAGTCCGCAGTCCTTGGACTCTTACAAATCAAGGCCAGAGTGGGATATTTTCTTTCCTACTAGTAAACCCTTCCTTTGAGGAGACACTTGGATACAACAGATGTTTTAAGCGGGAAATTTAATAATGAATAAGCCCGCCGTGTCTGAAAGACTGTTGTATTAGGTAAATACTATATACCCCCTACAAACCTTTGTAAAAATACATTACTTCCACCCCCAAACAGTATTATTTTGAGTACTTTTACAGTCGTACACCAATAATGTCCTACCACTTTCAGACTAACAGTGGCAATTTTGCAGTTAAAAAAACCCCACAGTCAAATTAGGTATATTTGGATTTTTGCCTGTGTTGCTTTTCAAACAACAACTACTTTGTAGATCGGATTAATTGAATATAAAAGGACGCGCTGACGCCTGTGTGTATGCGTGTGTGTTGGGGTTTGGGATTCTTTGGGTTAAGGGATGGGACCCAAAATTTGATACTTTCTCATAGTCTTATAGGAAATATAAAGTGCTCCTGACATGTATATGGTCGTTTTAGCAAGACCAACTATTCAGTTGCTGCAGTGAGAAGGAACCTATTGAAAAGTACTTTGTCTTCAGTGGAGTGTAGATGGGCTGTTAATTAAGTACTTTGTTTTTTTTCTCAGAAATGTATTAAACAATCAAGGTCTAGGGCTGGAAAGATTCACCAGCGACCACCCACTGCCTTCTTCTCTAGAGGCTCTCTTTCTTTTCTGCGTCTTCTTTTTAATGTGTTTAAAGATCTAGATTATTCTTTTTAAAGTTCTGGACCTCAAAAGCCTCTTCTCTCCCCCCTTTCTCTCTGTACCTGTAATGACTTGTAGGAAGGCTCAGCAAGGGGGTGCAAGAGGGGACCGCGCGCTCGTTACCCCGCTTAGCGGCGTTTAAAACCGGGCCCAGCGTCCTACGGCGGCTTCGAGGGGGCCCGCTTCCAACGCTGGTAGTTACTCTGTGGAATAATAGATGCTCAGATTCTCTCAGTTAAGGAGGCGGCTGAGATGGGGAAGCCCTATTGAACTGAAACAATAACAACGGGAGAGTGAGGAGGGGAGGGGCTACCAGGGAAGTTCTAAGAGGTGGAAGATTTCCCAGAGCATCTTTTCTCTCCTGACAAGGGAGCGTGGGGTGCCGCTGGTGTGCTGGTGAGAAAGACCAACTTTGTTTGTTTCTCAAGTGGGAGGGAAGGAGAAGGAAGCTGCAGATCCGCAGCCAGGTTCTTCCTCAGTGAGGATGTTTCAAACCTAAACTGTTTTCAACGGCGATCCAACTGCGTTGGGTCTGCTTCAAACCCAGAGTCTGGTGGGACTGGGATACTATTACAGAGTTCCAAAGAAGTGCTTTAGGATTAAAACCTAGGCCCAGGATACCGAACCTGCTGAGAGGGGAAATGTAACTTTATCCGCCCTCGCCCCACAAGGACGGAGTTGGGTCCTGAGGAGTGCTCCCTCTAAGCTGTGAAGTCTTATGAGCAAAAATTCTCCTTCGTGAGCTAATGGCATTAAAGCTGTGGGCGAGTGATTTGGCTACTGCATAAATTAGTTTTTTCTGGCGCCCTCCTTCCTGAGCGAAGACAAAAATCTGTGAGCCAGAGGCTAAAAAACTGTGAGCTAGCTCTAACTCAGCTTAGAGGGAACACTCCTGAGCAAACTCCGCACTTTCCCTGTCGCAGCTCCCCAGAATGCCCTCTGAAGTGCTGCTTCTGGGAGATAGCCCCCCCCCCCAACAGCATGAAGGGGAGGGACGTAGGTTTGCTGTCGAGAGGGGCTCGCGGCGGTCCTTCACCCCGCCAAAATGCACTGCTGGATCCACTCCATGGTATGATGCAAAATACAATAGGAACTTGTATCTGTGTAAAGCAGATAAACGGCGCTTTCATTTCAGAGGGAAAGCACAGAGGCCGAGACGCTGGCACCAGGATATACCCTGCAGCTGAATAGTCAGCACAGTAGAATAAAGGTTGCATGGGTCTATTTTGGGCCATAGGACTAAGTGAAGTTAGTAACCAACTGTCTTTGGGCATGTGTGACGTTTCCCCCTCGCCCCCACTACCCAGGAGTCTTCAGACCATCCCCACTGGCTCCAGCGCTGCCAAGCATTGACTTTGAGCCTAGGCGCAGTTTACTGAAGAAAAAACCGATAGTTGCAAGGAGTATCTGGCTGCAGCGAAGCGACTGTCAGGCTGCTGGGGGGTGGGGATGCGTTTCTTCCTCTGCTCTTGCAGGCTGGCCACGCAACCCTGGTAGGGCCAAAGTTATCCTCGTTGCTGACCCGCCCTACCCCACTAACTGCCCGTGCCCGATAGTGTCCCTACTAAGGCCAAGGTGCCAATTCCAAACAAGTAGCCACCCACTTTCGTGGACCTCTGCACTACCGGCCGGGCATGTGGCTCAGGTTTCCACCGGGGCTTTGCAGATTTCCCCTAACGGTGCTAAGACAAATGGGCGAATAGGTGGACTCCTTGGCACGATTCTTTGCTCACGCTGGCCTAATCCTTGAATCTTTACTTGACTCCTAATGGTGGTGGTGGGGAAATGCTATCACACTTATTAACACAACGTGTAAGGGTACCTTTCCGTCTTCCAGTGCTTTCAAGGCAACGGTACAGATTTGGGAGAGGAGAGGAAAGAAATATTTGTTCTGATCGTTTGCTGACCACAAACGCGCTTGCAAGGGAATTAAATTAATTTGAAATCTATGGATTTACACCCCGAAGTAAAGTCGGCCGTAAATTACGAGATCCCACACACTCTCCCTCGGAATTAACGCCGAGGGACTTACGGTCGAGAAAATATAGTTAGGACCGGGGTCTGTGAAGTTAGCGAGACTCTAGGTAGCGCTTTGATTTTCTCTCCCTTTCTGTTGGATTCGGAGAGGAGCTTTTGATGTCGGTTAAGGCAAGATTAATTGGAGTTATTAAAGTAAATAGCGTTTCCTTCTCTGTTTTGCTTCACTGACATTCTCCTGCTCTTTCTCTTTTTGACTTCAGCGTAGGCTGTTGAGCCACAAACTGAATTGAACCGAAGCGTTTGGATGTAAGCTGTTTTTTGTCCCATTGAAGTTAATGGAATCAAAGAGGCTGCCTTCGAAATGCTTCTGTTTGGAATTTGAGCTGTCGAACATGGGAATTTAATTATTAAAAGAGCCGCTTCAAACGCGGAATGGACTTAAAAACCTACACGCTTTCTGGACGGTTCCACCATTTTGCTCCTGCCTCGCGGTGGGGGTGGGGAAGTTGACGGCTGAGGACCTCCCACGGCCAGGCTCCAGGCCGGTGGTCTTCAGGGGGGAGTTGCTGAGTAGCGACTTCCCTGAGGGTCAGAGAGAAGGGCCCGTTCCCACCACGGCATTTCGACCTCGGGAAGAGGGCAGCCCGGTCCTCAGCTCTGCAAGTTATGTGTGCGCCGAAAACCTGAAGCCATTTTGAAACCTGCTTCAGCTACAAGTCTGCAGCTCTGTAAAGGGAGTAGGGCGATAAGTGCCGTTCCCAGGGCTCCTTGGGAGACACAAGTCTTCCCCCCTTTAAACGAGGTTAAATGTGACCTGTGAATGGGGCCCAAGTAGATTCTCAATGGCATGATTTGAAATATGCACAATACTTCAGGAGCTGCCTGGCTTGGCTTGTTCGGAGAGAGCACGGGCAGAAGTCTTCTTTACTGCCCGAGGGATTTCCCAAGCAGCAGCAACAACAGCGTCTTTATAAACTCCAGTTAATTCTGTTCTTAGCAAGGCGACAGTCAGGGAAATTTCCGCAAGTCTATTGCGGAACTGACTTAAACCAGTGATTTCGTGGTTACAGCGTCTCTATTGCAACGTTAGGTCACTCAGTGTACCGTTCTAAACAGAGCCACACCTTTCCGAACCCACCGAAGTCCGTGGATTTAGAGAGAGGTGCGACTCTGTTTAGGTGGACAGCTCTGTAAACGCTAGAGTTCGACTTCCACAGATACGTGTTTTCAGGATCAAGAGCAAAGCGGGAGAGCATCGCAAGTACGTTTAAATTCACAGGTTTTTCTTAAATGGGGCTGGAATTTTGAGGGAAGCCAATTATTGTGATTATGGTTGGTTGGTTGGTTTTTACTGCATTTTTTCACACTGCAGAGCCTGGGTCTAAGTCCTCGGGTTGGTCTCCTTTTAGTAGGATCCAAACGCCAGCGGCGGCTTAAGCCCGTTCTTCACTTTTATTTTATTTTTATTTTATTAGTAAGCTCCCTGCGTAGCTGTAGCAACAGGTGCCAAGAGAAAGCCTGGTATATAAAGGCGCTTTTGATCTTCTGGCTTAAATCAAATGCAAAAGCTAATGGCTGCTGATCGCCTTTGGTTGACCCCCAAGGGAGAACAAGTATCGATCAAATAATTTAGCCAGGGAACTGTTTGACTGCTGAAGGGGGGAAATGGACGAAGAGACAAGCTGAAGTGACACACAAGAGTGTGTGTATAAAATACTCTCGATCCAATTTTGGAATTAAATGGTGTTTAATGGTCTTAGCCTTGATCAAAGTAACGCAAAAAGGAGTCCAGCTGGATTAGACTAATACTCCCTCCAGTCTGGCATCCTGTTTCCAGCACTGGCTAGCCAAATGCTGGACACCCACCTCGCTGTAGGTCCCAAGCATTTGGCGCTCCTATCTCGACAGCTTCTGACTCTAGCGGTTCTCTTTAGCGATCCTTTGACAAAGCCAGCCGCAATGGATTTATCTATCCTCCGTGAAAGCTGGTCAACGTTACCACAAGTTATGCCGCAGTTTTCCTAGAGAAATTCCCTCTTAAAAACAAAAACATCCTCTTTCCTATACTAGGGTAATCCAGCAAGTTTCACTCTCAGGCGAGTATAGTCTTTATAGGATCAAGAAGGATTGTTGCAATACCAGGACAGGCCCGTAGCTACATTGGGGCATTTCATAGTATCTTTATGAGCTTTCAGCTGAGTCATAAAACGATTCGATCCCCTTTAGTTCCGTTCAGCTTCTTAAATCTTTCTCTCCCCCCCCCCCCTGCGTTTTAAATTTTTCCCCCCCCCCCCCCCCCATTAGGTCTAGGAAGGTCCCACTGAAGTCAGCAAAGCCTTCCTCTCATACCTATTCAGGATTTTGGCGCAAAGGTGCTGGGTGATAGTGAGATATTGAAGAAATGGTATTTAGCAGAGATAAGATAGTCCAGCAGAGCCAGAGTAAAATAATTCAGACTGAGAGTCCATGTGTGATTAAAATGTAAAGTTCTTACTAAATTCTAGCATGGGAAGGGTGACTGGGATGAAAATAACAACAGAGCATAATCGGCTACATCCTTACTCTACAAAGACAAAACTACAAGAGGGAGATTATGGCTACTCTTCTTGTTCTTCAGAACATCAAAGAAAGATGGGAAGAGAAGCCATAAAATGGTAATACACCTTGACACTTTAGTCCCAATCAAATTCCTAGATCAGGGAGAAAATTCCCGGGCATCCTACGGCTAAAGAACATTGGTTACATGAGAGACATGTGACTTCCTGTGAATAACATAAACATTTAACCCCAGATATACTGAGTGTTTTCAACTTGTAGTACCCAACAAAAGGTTCTTTGGAAAGAGTGATCTAATATTTAACTAGATTAGGCCCCTTTCAATGGCTGCCAGTGGGAGGGGCGAAAGTGCACTCAGAAAGTCGATGGTCAAATTCCCAAGCGCCTGCCAACCACACGGGAAAAGCTCTTTGAAGAACCGCAAGCCCAAAGAGGGCCGGTCCGCCCTGTCCTCCTTTCTCCTGGTGGTGAGCTTCATCCTGAGAGGAGAGGAAGGCTAACCTGGCAGGCAGGGAAGTATTTTGGGTGGAGGGGGGCGGACTCCCAGAATAATCAATGGGGATGAATCAGTGCTCACCAACTGCTGGTTACTGGTACAAATTAGATAGCTCTGGGCCCTCTGTCAGACTTCCCATTTTCTGTACTTAGCCATCTTCTCTTAGTGAACATTCAGCATCTATAAATGTGCCTATCAGGCTATTTACATCTTTTAAGGTTCCCCTTAAAGCTAACAGCTACCCAGTAACCTTGCTGTTATTTCTCTGGGAAATGACACCAAAATATTAGCTGCTTCCAACAGTGCAAAAGTGGAACACTAATCCGGTTCTCACCTCCAGCCAGGCCCTCACAGAGGTCAAGAGAGGCCCGGGCCACTTCCATTTTTAAGCCCCTCCCCAAATTAAAAAAAATGCAAAAACAATGATACAAAATTAGTAATATTATATTTTAAATGTTTACATTTAATACAATAAGAAAAAGAATATTGTAAGACTTTGTAATAATTGTTCCCATTTTTATTTAACGTGATTTAACGTCAGGTGTACATTTGAGGGGGGGGCTCCACGATGTGAGGCCCTGCTGGCACCCCCTGTCAGAAGCCCTGCCTCCAGCTGCACTGGGATACCCCTCGGTTTTCTCTTGTGCCCACTAAAGCGCGGTGCCTCTGGTTTAACCGGTTTCGTGCGTTGGGATTGTTTCCTGGAAACTCGGCCCAAAGGGATCTGGCAGAACCCTACTAGTATTCCCCTTTCGAATTTTGAGACCTTGAAAAAAATGCGTTTTATATTCAGATTTCCCGTTTGTCTTGAATTCATTTGAATACACTTAATGTAGAACACTCGCGTGTCAAACCCCGACCGTGATGATTTGTTTGGACATTCCAGACTTGCTCCGTTGCATGGATCCCCTTTGCCCGGTCAGAGGCCGCAGTCCTGCGGCAATACCAACCACTACTACCCTTTAGCCACAGCTGACTTCTGAAGCTTCATGGCGACAGCTCTCTGCAGATCGAAAGGATTTCACGTCCATGTCCAAGCAGGCCTCGTCGGTGTAAATCTCACTCTCGTGACTCTCCTTCCTTTCCGGTATCGTAAGATGGGGGACGCAAGAAAAGTGTAGCCAGTCCAGTGAAGGGCCTGCTTTTAGCCGAACTGCAAACAGACGGGACTGATTTGACAAGCAGAGAAAAAGAAATTCCCCGCCGCCCCCCTCCTGGTTTAAATCCTGCTCTCCCACAGTACCCTAATATCTGAGACACCTTTAGTAGCAATTCTAAACCCATTTTAGCACTGAATTGTGTGGCGCTTACTTCTAAGTAGACAGGATGAGTATTGTGCTTGCTGTATCTACCTGGAGGGTCAGGTGTGGGGACAGGGTGTTCACAGGTAACAATCACTTGTCGACCAAACCTATAACTGACTATGCAGAAGCAAGACCAGGTAGGAAGCCGTGTTGGTCTGAAACAGCAGAACAAAAAAGTTTGATTCTAGTGGCACCTTTAAGACCAAGGTTTCATTCAAGATATAAGCTTTTGTGAGCAAGCACGCTTCTTCAGATACAGTGAAATATAATTCTCTCTACCATTACATATAGGAAGGGTTTTTTTAAGGGGGTTAGTTGCCAGGAAGGGCTAATTAGAGTCAAGACAGAAACAGAAACAAAAATGGAAATTACCAGTTTACACATATAGGTAGAAGGTGGGCAGTAAAGTATCATACAGCATAAGGAAGATTACAAATACAATTAATTACTCTCAGCATTCTACAATTAAAATCTCCAATTTTGACATATTTATTTCCTCCACTGTTTTTGCCCCAGAACTGAACCCAAACAAGTGATTACCATATAAACTAAGTTTATTATTCCTGTTTGGTCCTTATATCTGTTAAACATCTTCATTATACTGTATGATAATTTACTGCTGACCCTCTAACTATATGTAAAGGTAAAGGTTTCCCTTGTGTGAAAACCAGTCAAATCCGACTCTAGGGCGCGGTGCTCATCTCCATTTCCAAGCCTAAGAGCCAGCGCTGTCCGAAGACATCTTCCGTGGTCATGTGACCGGCATTACTAGATGCCGAGGTGCATGGAACGCTGTTACCTTTCCACCGCAGCGGTATCTATTTATCTACTTGCAATTTCTTGCTTTTGAACTGCTAGGTTGGCAGGAGCTGGGACCAGAGACGGGAGCTCACTCCATCATGCGGCACTCAGGTATGGACTGGTAATTTCCATTTTTGTTTTTATCTCTGTCTTTAATTGGCCCTTCCTGGCAACTAACCCCTACCTCCACCCCCGCCCCTCTTTTTATATGTAATAGTTGAGGAAATTCTGTTTCACTGTATCTGGAGACGTGTGCCTGCACAAGAAAACGTATACCTTGAATAAAACTTTGTTGGTCTTAAAGGTGTCAACTGGACTCAAGCTTTATTCAGAAGAAAGTCCCACTGAGTTCAATGGCACTTCTTCCCAAGAGGCTGCAATCCTTAACACACATTCCTGGGAGCAAACCCCACTGAATAAACTGGGATTTACTTCTTTTTAGGATTGCTCTCTCTCTGGTCCAAATTAGAGGGAAGTTGTGTTGCAATCCTTCAATGCCCTCAGTATCCCTGTTCAAATCGTGGAACTAGGACAGCAAACTGATCAAACCTGTAAAGAACCCTTATACCGATTTACACTGATTTAGACCCTTGGTCCATCAAAGTCAGTATTGCCAACTCAGACTGGCAGTGTTGGGTGATAGTGAGATATTGAAAAAATGGTATTTAGCAGAGATAAGATAGCCCAGCAGAGCCGGAGTAAAATAATCCAGACTGAGAGTCCATGTGTGATTAAAATACAAAGTTTTTACTAAATTCTAGCATGGGAAGGGTAACTGGGATGAAAATAACAAAAGAGGATAATCGGCGACATCCTTACACTACAAAGAGAAAACTAGAAGAGGAGAGATTATGGCTGCTCTTCTTGTTCTTCTTCAGAACACCAAACAAAGACGGGAAGACAAGCCATAAAATGGTAATATACCTTGACACTTTAGTCCCAATTAAATTCCTAGATCAGGGAGAAAATTCCCGGGGCTTCCTAAAGAACATTGGTTACATGAGAAACATGTGACTTCCTGTGAGTAACATAAACAAACATTTAACCACAGATGTACTGAGTGTTTTCAATACCCAACAGCCCTTCTGAAGTTATAACACGAAAGTCATGCAAATTCAAACATTCACGAAGAGTCTCAAAACGTTGCTTGTCACGTGTCTTGGTCAGGATGTCAGCAATCATCTGATCAGTAGGACAGTATTGGAGTTCAATCAGTCCTTGGTCTTGCAACTCTTTCACGTAGTGACATTTGAGTGCGATGGTCTTATTTTTAGATTTGGTGCCTTTACCTTTGCAGATGGCGATACAAGCTTGATTGTCCTCAAAAAGTATTATTGGCTTTGGTTCATCTATGCCAAAGTCTTTCAGTAGATAAATAATCCAGTAGAGCTCATAGCTGGCACTTTGTGCTGATACACATTCAGCTTCTCCCGTAGACATGGCTACAATAGTTTGCTTTTGACTAGTCCATTCAGTCAAACTGTTTCCATAGTAGAACAAGTATCCACTTATAGATTTTCCATCAGGTGAGTTTTTGTCCCA
>NW_015169838.1:325232-337584 GCF_001447785.1 Gekko japonicus | reverse complement strand
TCATACTTTACTTTGTACACCCACTTGCAGCCAATGGCTTTTCTGTCAGGAGGCAATTCAGTAGGAGTCCAAACTTCTTTGTCTTGTAAAGATCCAAATTCTTCCTCCATTGCTTCTATCCACTTGCTTCTCTCAGGCGCAGGTAGTCTGTTGACTTCCTTCCAGTTATTAGGTTCCTTCACTGGTTGTACACTTGCACAAATTCCATACATCGGTGGTGGTACACCTTTGTTACTCCTTGCTGAGTGTCTCACAGTGGTTGTCTCTCTTACCCTTGGCATAGCTTCTCCTGGTTCCCCTTCTGAGCTGGAACTCTCTCGTGCAAATGGACCTGCCTGTTCACAGGTGGTCTGCGCAGATTGCCAAGCAAACACGTCATTGAAGGAGACATCTGTTGGTTCCTGAGTAGCAGATTGCACTGTGGACTCAGCCAGGTTAGAAGTCTGTAGGACATTGCTTTCATCTACATGTACCACATTGCATACTTTAACTGTGCAAGTCTTAGGGTTCAGGATTCTGTATCCTTTTCCTCCAGAGGTTTATCCCACCAGGATACCAGATTCTGCTCTTGGGTCAAGTTTGCCTCTTTTCTCCTTTGGTATATGTGCATAAGCTTTAGATCCAAAGGCTCTTATATGTTTAAGTCCAGGCATTCTGTTATGCCATAATTCAAAAGGACTTCTATTGGTAGTTTTTGATGGAACTCTGTTATGCAAATAGACGGCAGTGTGGACTGCTTCTGCCCAGTAAGACTCTGAAAGTCCAGATTGTATTAGCATAGAATGCGCCATTTCTTGAATGGTTCTGTTTAAGCATTCTGCCGTTCCATTTTGTTGAGGAGAATAAGGAATTGTAGTCTTATGTTCAATTCCTTCTTGTTCCATAAATCTTTGGAACTCACTGCTGCAGTATTCTGTGCCATTATCTGTAAACAGCAAGTCTGGCGCTTTACCAAATTTGTTTTTAACAGCAGCTACATAGCATTTAAACTTGTCAAGCACCTCATCTTTGCTCCTAAGCAAGTCAATATAGACATATCTGGAGTTTCCTTCCAGAAAACTGACAAAATACTTGTTTCCACCAGCAGATTCCTTTATTGGACCAACCAAATCAGAGTACATGCACTCTAGAAACTTAGTATTGGGGTCATGAGCTCTATTTTTATAAGAGGGAGCTGTGGCTTTAGACTTTACACAAATATCACAGCCATTTCTCATGACATCACAGTCTCCTGCTTCAATATTGCATTCCTTCAATAACTTTTCCACACTTTTCATGTCTCTATGTGCAAATTTTACATACCACGCGATCATGCCACGCAAATAAACAGTCTTTATGGTTGCATTCAGCTGATCTGGTTTGGCATACCAGCCCATCATTTTCCATTGTCTCTAAATCAACATCAGCAATATTCCTCAGGTAATGAAAACCATCCTTTTCTTCAAGCATCACATTAAATCCATTTTCACTCCAATTTTTCCAATGGCTTGGTCTGAGATCAATATTAAGACCATTTTGCATGCTTCTCTTTGTGGATATGAGATTATTTATGGCTTGGGGAATCAGAACACATTCTGTGAGTAAGATTTCCACTATCTCGGAATCATTCAAAGCAAACATTTGAACTGGACCACACCCCTCCACAAAGAGGTTTTTCCCTTCTGTCCCTTGCAGAGCAGGCTTCTTATCTCTGTCCAAATCAACGAACCATTTGTCTGAATTAACTATGTGATATGCACTTCTACTATCTAGTAAAAAAGAGTCATTTTGCTCATCATTTCTCTTAGTGACAGACAAAGCTTTCATGTTACTGTTCTGCTTTACAACATCAGCTCTTTTTTTGTCTCTGATAACAAACACACCTCGTTTCTTAGAGTGATCGCTAGCCCTGCTTGGCTTTCCTTGGCCACGCCCCTTAGGGGGTCTGGTTTCAGAGTGGTAAGATGTGGGGCGATCTCTTTGTTCTGGTAAAGTCTTTGATCTACAATGTCTTGCCATATGCCCAAATTTCCCACAGTTGTGGCATTTCATAATTCTTTTGGCATTATTCCTTTTATAATCAGGCTTTATGCTAAGTACAGACAAATCATTTGCACTCTGCGACATTTCATGTGTATGTCCTTCATATTTTAGATATGCTAACACATTCCAGTTTTAAGTCTTTTGTTCCCTTTAAAACAGCCACTTCATGCGAATACTCTCTGGTTGGAGAACCAAGAATTACAGTAATAACAGCTTTTTCCCCTGGTGCATTTTCCATATTTTTCAATGCATTATAAGTATCCATGACATAATTCAAATGTTCAAGTAGTGATTCAGCATTTTTCATTTTTGCATTTATTAATCTTTGATAGAGGAACAAGTAATTAACATCATTTTTCAAAGCATAAGTTTGCTCAAGTTTCAACATCATTAGTTTTGTGGATGAACACTCTAAAAGTTCCTAATTATCTGTAGCATTAATGGTGCCCATGATTAAAGACATTCCAAAACCATCACGCTCTTTGTACTGTTCAAGAGCGGCGCCTGGCTGCAGCAGGAGGATTGTCAGTTAGGATGGAAACAGCCCCATGCACCAGAAGGGCATGCTTTACTGATCTCTTCCACCAAGAGAAGTTACTTGAGTCTAATGTGGGCATATTGAAAAAAGCAAGATTCTTAGCTGCAGACATTATGATTTCTCCTGTTATATGTTACCAAAACTTGAGAGTGGTGAGGACAACAAGGCAATCTTTTGTGAGCGCGGGATTAAGGCTTTTCAGTAGAAATGGCAGGGTCGGTCTCACCCCCCTCTCCTCCTTTCTTTCGCTTTGCATGGGAAGAAGACGAAACAGATCAAACACTTCAGGCTTTCTCTGACTTGGAAACACAGCAGTTTAGTCTGGTCCCACAAGCTCATGAAGAAAACAGAATGTTGTCTGAATCTCATAAATCCAATGTGAGTTAAAACAAAAATTGCATTTTAGAAAACTCCAGCACACATGATTTCTTGACTCAAAGTCTGGCTGTTGCACTCTGCTTAGCTATCTGTCACAGCTGAAGTGATCTGGGCACCCATAACCTTTGTTGGGTGATAGTGAGATTTTGAAAAAATGGTATTTAGCAGAGATAAAATAGTCCACCAGAGCCAGAGTAAAATAATTCGGACTGAGAGTCCATGTGTGATTAAAATATAAAGTTTTTACTAAATTCTAGCATGGGAAGGGTAACTGGGATGAAAATAACAAAAGAGCATAATCGGCTACATCCTTACTCTACAAAGACAAAAGTAGAAGAGGGAGATTATGGCTACTCTTCTTGTTCTTCGGAACATCAAAGAAAGACGGAAAGAGAAGCCATAAAATGGTAATATACTTTGACACTTTAGGCCCAATCAAATTCCTAGATCAGGGAGAAAATTCCAGTGCTTTCTACATCTAAAGAACATTGGTTACATGAGAAACATGTGACTTCCTGTAACATAAACAAACATTTAACCCCAGATATACTGAGTGTTTTCAACTTGTAATACCCAACACATTGCTCCCTTGAGAAAGTGGGGAGGGGAGAACCAAAGCCTCTGGGGGAAGGGCGGGATAAAAAAGGCGCTCCATAGGGAGCAAGTTCTGCGATCGATCAGCGGAATACTTTATTGCAGTGAACTTCAGGCTGCTGCCGAGTCTGCATGGCTGGAGATCTGACTGAGCTCTCGAGCCTTCTTGGACTGTGGATCAACTGCAACTACTTGGTAGGTAGGCATTCTCGGATCAGTCAAGGGACAAACTGAAGAACGGTGGTATTTTAAACCCCGGCAGAAACTTGAGAAATATGCCTGGCTACGTTTCTAAAATCCAACCCAGAGTCTTCTAGGTGCTTAACCTTTCCGATCTGTGTTGGGACCTGTCGATTATCACGCCACAATTGCTTCGGAGAACAAACGCTGGAAGAGTGGCGTGGCTAATTTCGCTGGCTCTGTCCTTCGGAGCTCCAAGATCAGACCCCATTTTCTTTAATAAAGTAACATTAGCTCGGGATGGAAATGGGCGGTTTACAATTACAGCTCCCCTTCACAGTAACCCTGTTTCTTTAACGCTTGGAAGGCATGACTGGGAGCTTCATACCGAGCTCGACTCAATAAGTTGCAAACGCTCTGCAACATTGGGGGGAGGGGGGGGCGACGACGTGTTTTTTAATTAGGGGAGAGAAATCACAGGCAATCCCCTGAACTGCAAAAGAACAAACCCAACGAAGGGGTGGGGGTGGTTTCGAGCCAAGAACACACCTGCAGTACAGACTGAGGGTACCCGGTAATTTGGGAACAAGTCCACCAACTCAGCGGGGCTTTCATCAGAGTAAGCATGCTTATGATCTGGGTGGACAATTCTCCTTCTCAGGTGACGCTGGAATTTTAACGGGAGTGACAGGGAGCAAGCTTGTCTCTGCTGAATATTCCCAGGGTTCTTTGGGGCCAGTTAAGCTTGTGAAAATCAGGTATCGGTTTGAAGTATAAATACATCTTGGCCCCTGGATGCAAAATGAAAAAGGTAAGACGCCCGCCTCTTGGCAGCACTGCGTCTAAGTAATGTCCCTTTCCTCTGCGCTGTGAACGCTGCAGGCTCGGTTCCGATGTTGGTAAAAGCAGGGAGAGGAGAACGTTTATACAGTCGCAGAAATTAATGTCAGATGAAAACGTAGGGACATATTGTTTATTCGTATATTTATTAGAAGCATTTATATATCGCCTTTCCAACGAACTTCAAGGCGGCCGGACTCACAACAATGGATGAAACTATACAATTTTTAAAAAGGAGTCGTTCATTCACTATAACAATGGTAAGAAGTAGACACCTGTCTTCTAGGTGGCACAGAAGTCGTATTTGAGTTGGATCTGAGCGGTTGGGCTTACTTGGATGCTGGAAGGCGGGCACCATCAAGTCCCTTGCCTTACAGTCCACAGAATAGAAGAATCTCCTCCCCTCACACCGCTGGAAATGTCTTTTTGGACTCATCCGGATCCGGGAATGTTTCATACGCTTGACACTTCACTATGAGATCCACTCACTATGTCCCGTAGCTCAAAAGACTCGGCAAATTCCTCGTTCGGTTCCCATCAGTTTTCACAGCAACCGAACAAGTACCTCGATACCCCGGTCTCGGGCTCTAAGGAGACAATGCGGGAGCCGGGGCCTCGAAATCGGGGCTTCAGGGAGAGAGAGACCTCAACTTGTCTCCAAAGGACTGAGATGTGTCCAGTGTCGGTAGTAAAACCAGCACTGGGGCTGACAGAAATGTGTCATGTTGAGAAATATATGCTAGGAAAAGCGTGGGATGGGGGTGGGTGGGGAGAATGCAACCGTTCAATGAATACACAAAATAATAGATCTCTCACCAGACTAGGAAGAAGCGTGTTGCCTGTGGACATGCAGAGCCTGTGTACACATCAAGACTGATGACGTGCATAGGCTTGGGAGCAATTGCCAGCGTACGTGCTTCTGAGTAAGTACTCGAATTGCCTGGATTGGGTTGCAATAATTTGCTCCAGGATATTCTTCTATTTGTCAGTGGATCACCACGAGTGGATCACCACCAGAGTGGATCACCACGAATCTGTTTTACAGGAAAGTTCCAAGGCAATTTAGGCTGCAGTCCTAAGGACACGTTCCTGGGAGTAAGCGCCATTGAATAAAATGAGACTTACTTCCAAGTAGACCTGCTGAGGATTGTGCTCATATGTACACAGAATGGTAGAATAGCAGCCTGGCCTCCAGCTCCCAAACAGATTTCCATGGAAATCAATGCGATGCGGGTTTTTTAAAAAACCAAAGTATTTTACCAGCCTTTCCACCATATATGGTCATCAAGGCGATACACAAAATCCATCAAAATACCGTACAGATCCGTAGCTCCAGTATGGAATTTGTGGAGAGACGTTCTAAGAGCCTCTCCCCGTCCTGAGGCCCTTCCTGGCAGTTTTTGATCCTGCAGAGCACAATTTAAGCGACCGGCAACTTTTCACCAGATTCCAGTCCTGGAACTTATAAAATAATTAGTGCCTTTGAGCATATGCAGAGTGCTTCTCTCGCTATCGCTGAATAACAACAATCTCTGGTTTCCAGACCAGAGGTAATATTTCTAGGCAAACCTAAACTTTCTCACTTCCAGACACAGTGAAATCATAGAGGGAACAACAACGACAGATGGCTGGTGACTTAAACCAAATACTTCCGTTATTTAGACACTATCTTTACTCCAACTATTAAACATTTAAAGCTGAATAGAGCCTTTACACGCCCTTAGAGAAAATGATACAGTTCTAAACATTTAAATTAACACTGCTGCTATTTTCGAAAAGTATGCTAGAAACTGCCTATCCCCATACGATTTGTTTTACAATCTGTAGCCATGAGAATTATTTTTCTTTTTTGTAGGCCGGCGGAGTTGAAATCAACACTAAGAAGGAGCTTCTTTTTCCACTGTCCTCATTCAGTCCGCTTTGCTTTTTTCATGTAAACCCTACCCCAAATAGGGGGGGGGCCGGGGAAAATAGGTGCGGAACAGATCCACGTCCTGTATTAGATGAGTAGGACACACCCACATTCTTTGATTGATATTGACGAAGCAATGGACCCAACTGCAGAAATCAGTTGGTTACTAGGCACAATGCAGGAGGAGAAAGGTCGCCCGGAAGGATCAATAGATGACACTTGAGGTGACTTGCCTCCCCCCCCCCATTAAGCCATAACGTCGGTTCCTCTCAAAGTTCTTCGTTTACAAAGAAATGCAGACTTTCATTAAGTACATCGCACAAACAAGTTCGCGATTTCATTTCAAAACAGAATATAGGATATTTTCTGAAAAGAAAATTGATATTTTAAATAGTTTTTTTTTTTAAATCATCTGCATTTTTAAAACTTGTTCTGCCCCTAAGTTGAAGAAAATGAGTACAGGAGTAGAAAACTTACTAAGGGTTGCTACTCTGCCTCTTCCTCCGAACAATAAACACAAGGTCATCCATTTACAGGGAATAGCTAATTTGGCTTTGCTAAACGCAATACCCAACTTTCACATGGCATTATTATTTTTTTTAAATAATTATTTAGGTTGTTTATCGTCCGCCTTTCTCACGGGGAGTCAAGGCGGACTACACAGGGAATCAATACAATAAACAATATGGGACATTCTATAAACAGTGCAATAGGATCAGGGTTGTAGATGTCTGGAACCAACCAGAAAATCTAAGCAACAGAACTGGAGCAAAGCGTAAGTATTAATCTGACACATTAGACAGCGTAATAATTACATAGCAGGATCCTACTTACAGTTCACTGCAAACAGCAGTATATACTACAGTCCCTTATGTTTAAGTAACTTTGTAAACTTAATACGAAAGCCTTTCAAATAATTCCGTTTTGCATAGTTTGCTGAAAACCAGGAAAGTGGGAGGGAGCCTTCCTGACCTCCTCAGGCAGGCCATTCTACAAAGTGCAGGTAAACAAAGGAGAAGGCATCAGTGCACCGGTGCGGGCAGTTGGTGATTTTGCCCATTTGCAGGTTAGCAGTTGCAGAAGACCCTGGCGGAGCGGGTGTGTGTGTCAGAGTCTGTCGGCAGTCTCCGCTCAGGGCTGCCAGAGGCCTTGTTTTGAGGGAAATGAGTGACTGCAGAAAACTGCAGCTGCATCAAGGTAAATACCCCCCCCCCAGACACACACACAAGTCCAGAATCTTTTTTCTTATTTGAAAATGTGGTTTGACGGCTTTGGGTCCACTATCAGCCTTTCTCCCCGACTTCCTCTGCTAAACAAGCTGAAAGGGCACGGAACTTCTTAGGGGAAATTAAGACGGGGTGGGGGAATTGTGTAGTGGTGAGTATATCACACTAGGGAATAGATTTGTTACTCTGTTGGATGCACTGGTTTCCCACGAACTAATAATCTTTTTAAATCACTGGGACTACTCTGCAATAAATAAGTCCTGGATTGTGGCCTCTGTAAGGAAGGATAGGTCTAGAAAGGTGTGTTGTAAATTCCAGACCCTTGAGTGGAAGGTTTAGCTGCTCTTGATCTTAAGTTACCCATTCTTCCTTCCTCTAGATTGGTATCAGGTTCTCCTGACCCATCTTGGGTGAATAAAATAAATAAAAAAAGAAAAGAAAAGAAACGCCATTTAATTTTTAAGGGGCATCTGAGTTGAGGGATCTTGATCCGTTCTAGCCCTCTTTTTGCTTATCGGTCACTTCTGTAGCACTTTTTTTGGCACAGTGATCTTTAGCCCTTTATGCTTATATTCTCAACCACTTTGCCAGGGGAACCGCTGCCCCGTTTAAGAGATGGGAGACCAACTGGGGCTGAGAGACAGAAACTTTAGCAAGGTTGTTTGAAACTAAGTAGATGCCGACCAGAATGTATAATTCGACATTTTCTCTCGCCTTCGACCCCATTCCTTCACAATTTGTAAGAGTGGAAGATCTAAAATTAGGAGAGAAGTATAAATTTAGCGCAGTGGTGGGCGCTGGCAGCTTTCCTTTCAGAGGCTACCTCACAACGGGGTGTTGGGGGAAGAAAAAGGACTGCAACAGAAGACCACCTACAGCGCAAAGAAGCACTGGGAAGGCAGTCCTAAAATAACGATTCCTGGGGAATCCTGCCCGGTGTTTCAGTGGAAGGTGCGTTCCACTCCTCCACCATTCCGGCTTCCACTGGGGGAAAAAGACAGAAGGTGGGTTTGGATCCTCGGGGAGACCTGCTCTGAAACGCCACCTCCGCCACCCACCGGACCGGTCAGTTCTGCGCCAACGTCAGCGACCTTGTCAGAAACGGTGGCGGGACAGAGGTGCTGATGAGGGCGAACGAACCGAAAGCCAGGCTCTGCGTTTAGGTGTCGCCCCGAATGTGTCAAATTTTCCGGGGCGGATCGTCTTCAGCTGAATCGTGGCGCAGAAAGAAAAACCCTTTTCGATCAGGTCTCAACATTTCAACATTAATTTCACGTCCCATCTGCTTAACCGCAGGCGGATATAGCACCTAATATTAGAACACGCCACACTGTTTCTGAGTTTATGACGCCTGATGCTTTCCACTGCAAAGCTGGGGGGGGGGGCATTTAGTAACTCCTTACCTTTCATTTCAGCGGGGACTCCTTTCTAAGGGCATGCGCTTAGGAAACGAGCCTTCACTGCTTTCAGTTAAATCGAGCTCTCATTTAAAGACATTCCAGTTCCACCCCCCCCCCCATTAACAGCACCGAGGCTGCGATCTAAAAGCCACTAAAGTTGGCCTGCTCCTAGATGAAGCGCTTTAAACATACGATCCAACTCTCATCATTAAGTTCCACGTAGATCTTCGAAATAAACGGTGGGCTTTTGGTGGCAAATAAAATTCAATATCAGAGCTCCTGCTTTACCGTCTCGAGGATCTGGCTACTCCTCTTTTACTGGCCCTAAGTAGCGCGGGGGAACGCTCCTGGGCAAACCTCTCTCTGTCTTCTCTTTCAGCATGTGTGTGGTAGGAAGGGGAGGGCATCGCTAAGAAGGTGTGGGTGGGTTGTCTCCATTTTAATGTCATTATAGTTGCCTTGACAACCCATTGGATCATTGCTCTAGGAGTGAACCTTGCGACAATGATTGGTTTAAGAGAAATCAGCAAATGGGCAGCAGAGGGACACATATATATTAGCTTGAACAACAGCGAGGATTTAACATGTGACCTCTCCAATTAGACTGATGATACATTGGCGCAGCTGCCTCTGCATCGCTGCGATAATGTTGGTTCTGCGAGCACCAGGGAGGAGGGGGAAAGGGAGAGAGGGAGAAGGGAGGGGGCAGCATTGACCGGCTGGCGTGTTGGTTGTCAAGCAGGCAGCGAGAGGTAACAAGAGTGAATGAAGTACCTGAATATAAACACCCAGAAAAGCGGTAGGAGCCAAGACTATAAAAGGAGGGGAGAATTTTTTAGTATACAATGTAGCTAACCTACAAGATGTATTGAGGCCAATAGTTTGGAAGGCTTTAAATGGGACTGACAGAAAATCAAGGAAGACAGGTCCCTCAATGGCTGTTAGTTATGCTAGATGAACGGAACCTCCATGGTTGGGGTGGTGTACTTCTAAATTGTTGGAAGTGGAGGACTTTGCGCTGTCTCCTGTCTCAGACTTGAGATATGGCACCAAAGAATTTAGACAGATAGAGAGATCGGGACACACAGAGCATCCATTCCTTCCTGCTACTTTTCTTTGAAGTAGAATTCTACTCTTAGGGGCAATTTCTTCTGTTTCTGCTAGCTCACTCTTCTCTCTCACAGGCACACAAAGATGGTGCATGATCCCCATCTTGCACCATGTAGGTTGGACATGTGTCCGGCATCCAAAGCCATCTAGTTAACTAGAATAGGCAATCAATTTCTATGTCTTACCTGCACTTTTCAGAAAATATATGTATATAAAAGTTACTTATTAGTTTTAGATCTGATTACTGGTTCCATGTAAATCTGCTGCCACACCTACTTCCCGTTTTGCTGTGGTAAAGCCTTTGAGCACTCTGTAGTTCCCTGGCAGTACCAAGTCCAGAAAATCCAACAGTTATGGTCCCAGCAGGCTCCAAATATCAGTTGCTGGACATAACAACAGCATGCTTAGGCCTTTCTACACTGCACTTCAGGCCTTTATTTGAGCCAGTGTGGTGCAGCATTAAGAGCATCGCTCTAGAATCTGGGACACCCTGGTTCAAATCCCCAGTCAGTCATGGAAGCTTGTCAGGTGACCTTTGGCCAGTCACACACTCTTAATCTAGCCTACCTCACAAAATGGTTGTGAGGATGAAATGGAGAGGAGAATTATGTGAACCTCTTTGGGTCCCCAGTAGGAAAAAAGGGTTATAAATGAAGTAAATAAATGATAATGATCTGATAGGACTCAAGAGCCCTCCTTGCTATTGCCCAGTGTCAATCTACCTGTCTCTTGAAAGAATCACACTAAACCACAAGAGTATTTGGGCACAATTTCATGTTTTCTCCTATTTCAGAATGTCTCAGAAACATATGCAAGACTTTTTACTGCATCATGCCTAGGAATCTGCATTTGCACTTCCTTAAGAGCAAGCACGGAAGGCCATCAGGGACTCAGGGAGTGGATGTCTGCTTTTGTTGGGTGATAGTGAGATACTGAAAAAAATGGTATTTAGCAATGATAAAATAGTCCAGCAGAGCCAGAGTAAGATAATTCAGACTGAGAGTCCATGTGTGATTAAAATATAAAGTTTTTACTAAATTCTAGCACGGGAAGGGTAACTGGGATGAAAATAACAACAGAGCATAATCAGCTACATCCTTACACTACAAAAGACAAAACTAGAAGAGAGATTATGGCTGCTCTTCTTGTTCTTGAGAACACCAAACAAAGACGGGAAGACACTTGACACTTTAGTCCCAATCAAATTCCTAGATCAGGGAGAAAATTCTCGGGTATTCTACAGCTAAAGAACATTGGTTACACGAAAAACATGTGACTTCCTGTGAGTAACATAAACAAACATTTGACCCCAGATATACTGAGTGTTTTCAACTGGTAATACCCAACACCCCTTCTCAAGTTATAACACGAAAGTCATCCAGATTCAAACATTCACGAAGAGTCTCAAAACGTTGCTTGTCACGCGGCTTGGTCAGGATGTTGACAATCATCTGATCAGTAGGACAGTATTGGAGTTCAGTCAGTCCTTGGTCTTGCAGCTCTTTCACGTAGTGACATTTGAGTGCGGTGGTCTTGTTTTTAGATTTGGTGCCTTCAGCTTTGCAGATGGCGATACAAGCTTGATTGTCCTCAAAAAGTATTATTGGCTTTGGTTCATGTATGCCAAAGTCTTTCAGTAGATGAATAATCCACTAGAGCTCATAGCTGGCACTTTGTGCTGATACACATTCAGCTTCTCCAGTAGACATGGCCACAATAGTTTGCTTTTGACTAGTCCATTCAATCAAACTGTTTCCATAGTAGAACAAGTATCCACTTGTAGATTTTCCATCAGGTGAGTTTTTGTCCCAGTTGGCATCCATGTATCCAGTCAGTCTTGGTTCATCACAGGCTGAAATTTTCAGTTTGTAGTCCAAAGTTCCTTTTAGGTATCTTGCCAGTCTCTTAATGGCTTTCCAGTCATGCTCATTGGGTGAACTGGTCTTTCTGCACAAACGTCCAACAGCTGAAGTTATATCTGGACAACATATTGTGCTCAGATATAATAATTTTCCAATTGCAGATATGTACTCTTGATTGTCTTTCAGTGGTTTTCCATCAGTAAGTTTGGTATAGTCCTTATCCATTGGAGTGCTTACAGGAGTGGAGTCTTTCATTCCTACAGATTCAATAAAGTCCATGAACTTTTCCT
>NW_015169838.1:321780-324895 GCF_001447785.1 Gekko japonicus | reverse complement strand
AGTGGTTGTCTCTCTTACCCTTGGCATAGCTTCTCCTGGTTCCCCTTCTGAGCTGTTGTGGAGATGGACCTGCCTGTTCACAGGTGGTTTACGCAGATTGCCAAGCGAACACATCGTTGAAGGAGACATCTGTAGGTTCCTGAGTAGGAGATTGCACTGTGGACTCAGCCAGGTCAGAAGTCTGTAGGACATTGCTTTCATCAACATGTACCACATTGCATACTTTAACTGTGCAAGTCTTAGGGTTCAGGATTCTGTATCCTTTTCCTCCAGAGGCATATCCCACCAGGATACCAGGTTCTGCTCTTGGGTCAAGTTTGCCTCTTTTCTCCTTTGGTATATGTGCATAAGCTTTAGATCCAAAGGCTCTTATATGTTTAAGTCCAGGCATTCTGTTATGCCATAATTCAAAAGGACTTTTATTGGTAGTTTTTGATGGAACTCTGTTATGCAAATAGATGGCAGTGTGGACCACTTCTGCCCAGTAAGACTCTGAAAGTCCAGATTGCATTAGCATAGAATGCATCATTTCTTGAATGGTTCTGTTTAAGCGTTCTGCCATTCCATTTTGTTGAGGAGAATAAGGAATTGTAGTCTTATGTTCAATTCCTTCTTGTTCCATAAATCTTTGGAACTCACCAGAGGTCATTTCGGGGGGGGGATCGGGGGGGATCGCAGTTCCCCTGGGTGAGGTACAGGGGGCGGGGCACATGACGAAGCCGCACCCCCTGCTTCCGGCCGTCCCGCTTCCGGCCCTCAGCTTCCGGCCCTCATTCAGCCAGGTGGAGGCAGGAGAAGAGGGAGGGTAAGTTGCTTCCTCCCTGCCTCTCCCCACCCCTGCCTGCCTGGGGCCAGGGAGGGCCTTCGCGGGGCTTCCTTGCACTCCCGCCGGCCTTGCAGGTCCACCGCCGGGCCCCTCATGGGGCTCGGCAGTGGAGCTGCAAGGCTGGCGACGGCGGCCAGGAGCGTTGGGGGCGGAGTTTGTGGCCTTATGACACACTTCCGGTGATGTCAGGGTGTGTGGCATATGCTAATGAGTTATGCTAATGAGTTCCCCTAGCTCTTTTTCTACGAAACGACCCCTGGAACTCACTGCTGCAGTATTCATTGCCATTATCTGTGAACAGCACGTCTGGCGCTTTCCCAAAGTTGTTTTTAACAGCAGCTACATAGCATTTAAACTTGTCAAGCACCTCATCTTTGCTCCTAAGCAGGTAGGTATAGACATATCTGGATTTTTCTTCCAGAAAACTGACAAAATACTTGTTGCCACCAGCTCTATTTTTATAAGAGGGAGCTGTGGCTTTAGACTTTAGGCAAATATCACAGCCATTTCTCATGACATCACATCCTTCTGCTTCAATATTGCATTCCTTCAATAACTTTTCCACACTTTTGACATCACTATGTGCAGATTTTACATGGCATGAAAGTAAACAGTCTTTATCGTTGCATTCAGCTGATCTGGTTTGGCATAACGGCCCATCACTTTCCATTTCATCTAAATCAACATTAGCAATATTTCTCAAGTAATGAAAACCATCCTTTTCTTCAAGCATCACATTAAATCCATTTTCACTCCAAATTTTTCCATGGCTTGGTCTGAGATCAATATTAAGATCATTTTGCATGATTCTCTTTGTGGATATGAGATTATTTATTGCTTGGGGAATCAGAACACATTCTGTGAGTATGATTTCCACTATCTCATTGAAATTATTCTAGGCAAACAGTTTAACAGCACCGCAGCCCTCTACAGAGAGATTATTGCCTTCTGCCCCTTGCAGAGCAGGCTTCTTTTCTCTTTCCAAATAAGTAAACCATTTGTCTGAATTTACGATAAGATATGCACTTCCACTATCTAGTAAAAAGGAGTCATTTTTCTCATCATTCCTCTTTTCTGCTTCACAACATCACACTTTCTGTACTTTTCTCTTATTGCAAACACACCCCGTATCTCAGAGTGACCGCTTGCCTTTCCTTGGCCACGCCCCTTAGGGGGTCTGGTTTCAGAGCAGTAAACCAGTACTGCTCTGGTTTCAGAGCAGTAAAAATTGGCGTGATCTCTTTGTTCTGTTACAGCCTTTGATCTACAATCTCTTGCCATATGGCCAAATTTCCCACAGTTGTGGCATTTCATAAGTCTTTTAGCATTATCCCTTTTATAATCAGGCTTTATGCTGAGTACAGACAAATCATTTTCAGCCTGGGACATTTCATGCTTATGTCCTTCATCCTTTAGATATGCTAACACATATTCCAGTTTTGTCCCTTTTAAAACAGCAACTTCATGCAAATACTCTCTGGTCAAAGAACCAAGAATTACAGCAATAACAGCTTTTTCCTTTGGTGCACTTTACACACACACACACACACACACACATATATAAAAACAATATATTTATTAAGTTTATGGTATAAGCCTGCATCATACATACAAATCAAATCAACAAGGTTGCATACAAATCCCACAAAATTACTTTTCCTTTCTTTTCCAACAACCCAGTACAATCAAACATACTAACTACTTACATACATATCCTGTTCTTATTCTCAACCATAATAACCAATCTGTGTTTAGTAAAAACCTATGTTTTAATTTCTTTTAGGATTTATAGAATACCTTGATTAAACCGCCAGTTCATATTAGCAACATAAAACATACATAACCTCCAAATCTATTTCTTCTTAACTTCGCCTTACATAGTACTAGTTCTTCTCCATCCTTTATTAGTCTATTAACTCTTTACTCCCAGTATGACGACAGGTTTTAATATTAAATTTTCTTTTATTTCTCTTTTTTAGTTTAGCAGATAATGGAAGTGCGAAAGTAAAATTAAACCTACTGCATCACAATTTAAATAACTTGATAAACTATGAAATAGAGAAAAAATTAGAATATACCAAACAATACTACTTCGCGAATATAAATAAACCAAATAGATGGCTAGCCTATAAGGTAAAAAAAGAGAGAGAGAAGCGCACTATAATTAAACTAAAAGACGATAAGAACAAGGAAAAATTCAATATACAGGATCTTAAGAGGATAGTGGGGAAATTTTATGAGAAACTATATCAGCAAGATACACAAGAAGGCGCAACAATCACAGACTAT
>NW_015169838.1:298871-320589 GCF_001447785.1 Gekko japonicus | reverse complement strand
TACAAGCTATTGAAAGAAATTAAGATGGACTTACAGAAATGGAACAACATCCCACTATCTTTTATGGGTAGAATAGCTTTGGTAAAGATGAACGTGTTACCAAGGTTTTTGTTTTTGGCACAAAACATACCAGTGCTAAAGAAACAGGCTTTCTTTGAAGAATTGAATAAATGTACTAGAGAATTTATCTGGCAACACAAGAAACCCAGAATAAAATGGAAACTACTCCAGGATAGCAAGGATAGAGGAGGAATGAGTGTATCCAACTGGTATATATACTATCAAGCAGCCGCCCTAGTATGGATAAAAGAATGGGTAACATTGGAAAATGTAAGATTATTAGCTCTAGAAGGACATGATCTCTATATGGGGTGGCTCGCGTATACATGGTATGGGAAAGATAAAATACACTCGAATTTTGGAAGACATGCACTGAGAGGATCCCTAAATAAAATTTGGAACAAGATAAAAAGATTCTGCTACAGGAAAACACCAAGATGGGTTGCCCCGTTAGAAGCCTTTATCCAACCAGCAGTAATAACAATGAATATGAGAGAAAGCTACCAAACATTATTAAACAAACATAATGAACTTAAAACAGAAGAAAAACTAAGACAAGAAAATAATTTATCATGGTGGGAGCAGATAACATTACGGGATAGGTACAAGAAAGATATGACAAGAGGTTTTGAAGATCAAAATAATGAACTTGACAAGATCTGGCTATCCTCGAATGATAAGTTAGTACAGAAATTATATAGATTCCTGTTAAGGGATTATGAACAGGATGAAGAAATTAAATCTGTAATGATCACCTGGATGAAAGATATAGGGAAGGAATTAGAGAAAGAAAAATGGATTGGTATATGGAAGTCAGTTAAATATATGAGAGCGGTAGCATATAAAGAGAATGTTTATAAAATGTTTCATAGATGGCATTGGGCTCCAGATAAACTAGCCAAATGCTATGAGGGATATCCAAATTGGTGCTGGAAATGTAAAGAGTGTAAGGGGACTTTCTATCATATGTGGTGGGAATGTGATAAAATACAAAGCTTCTGGAGGATGGTTAGAAAGGTAATACAAGAGAGCCTGGGGAAAAATTTAGCGTTAAAACCCGAAATATATCTGCTAAATATGATACCGACAGAATATAATAAACAAGATGCGTATGTATTAAGCTACATTATAACAGCAGCTAGACTGCTAATAGCTCAAAAATGGAAAGCTGAAGTTATACCTACAAGGGACGAATTAGTACATAAACTACTGGAACTAGCTAGAATGGATAATTTAAGTCTAATGATACAAAATAAAAATGAAAAGGTACATGAAAAGAGATGGGAAAAAGTCTATATGTGGATAGAAAAATTGACAGAAAATTAATAACCCCAACTTGTAAAGAAAAAACAAAAGATGAATGACTCTGATTTATATGTAACTTGAACAGATGAAATGTTTGTGTACATAAACGTCAACAAAATGAAAAACTGTTAAAAATAATTAATTAATTTAAATTTGCACACCACCTGTAAATCTTTATCTCAATTTTAACTGTTAAGTTTGCTCTCTTGTATTTATCCTTAGATTTTCTATACAGACTACCCCGACAATCTCTAGCTATGATCTACCAAATTTTACCTGTCTTTATTTAATCCCAAATTCATTCACATCAACCCTATACATTATAAACTGTGTTGTCAAAATTACTTACGACCTTCTTACATTACTACAAAATTTTCTGATATTACTATACACAAATAAATAATTACACAATTAAATAAATACTACTCCTCAGTTCACACTTCTCTCATTATTTTAAGATTTACCCTATAATAGCCAATTCATTTTTCTCCATTATATCCTAGCCCCCTATTTTTTTTTAAGAAAAGCGTTTTTATTTTACCAGTAATTCATTAATAATCTTTAGCACTTTTAACTTTAACAAATTATTACCCAAAATCACATTATATCATTACCTAAATTGATGTCCATTCATATTATTCTATTAAATACAAAGATATATGCCTTTAAACAATTCCACATCCCTAATCTTTCCTTCATAGTTTCACTTAAATTTATACTGAATAAAGCTTCCCTAGTCACCATTATTTTCCACCACAAACCAAAAAAAATTAAAAATATAAAAATAAAACAAACATTATAGATAATTAAGTACATTCCAGGTCATTGTTCCATCTAGTCATGTATTAGGTGAAGACCAATCATTTTATCTTTTTATATAATTTATTTTTTTCTCTCAATATTTGCAGTCTAACTTTTCGCCTCCATATGTCAGCATGTCTGCGCTCTTTATACATTCCTTGGTTTCCCAGCCTCTCCTCTCTATTTTTCTGCTGTTCTACTTTCTGTTTTTTGTTGCTCCCTTTAAATTTCCAGGCCCGCTGTTTCTTCCTTTTAATCCTTCTATCACCCTCTCTTCCAATCTTTGGCCGTCTTTTACTGTGGTTTGGTAGTCCTAATTTAACACATATTAATTTTTTTTAAAGTCTCCTTCCAGCTGTTTCGCTTAACAGATATCCCTTCTCCTGTGTAGACACCGTCTTTCCTTCCCCAGAGTCAGCACATCTCTCCTTTTGCAAATCACCTGGGGTCTCCTTCAAAGTAGGTTGTTTCCACTCCTCCATCTTTTCTATTTCTTTCTGGCAATTGTCCAATTTTTCCAATACTTTCGCACACGCCTCTTTGCATTCTTTTTGGACCACCTGCCTCACAATTCTGAGAAATTGTTCAATGGTCAGCTCACTCAGCTCCCTGTTTTCATCAATCTCCTCCTTGGCTTTCATTTTGTCCGCCATTTCCCGCACACTCTGGTCTTCAGTTTACTCAAATTCCCGGCACAATGTTCTCATAACCCTCTAATCTTTTCACTAATCATTATTCTCAAGTCTTTGCCAATAGAACTAGTCCACTATTTTGCAAAAAATGCCAACGGTTAAACTTTCTCTTCCCCCAAAAGAGTAGCAGCACAAAATTAAGTTCCTTATTTCTCCCGGCCGCTATCACACTCGTTTGGACGCTTTCCTTTTGGGAATTTCTTTTAAGACTCCAACAGCAATTTAACTCACATTTTCCTTTTTCTTCTGTGTTGTCATGTTGCCTTGTTGATTATTTTCCTTTTTACAACTCAGTTTGATTAAAAATCCGGATGGCTGCAACTAATCCGAACGTGGCGGCCGTATTCTTCCTTATCAATTGCTCCTGCTTCGGGGCAGTTTCTGGGCACCCCCCTACATTGCCGACTGTGGGAGGGGCCAAAAAAGACTCCCCCTGCTCCAGCTCTTCCTCCAGGAGGGCTGGCCAAGTTCCCCCGACAGTCGGGAGACTCGGGAAAGACCGTAAGAAGGTCGGGCGGCACGGAGCGTACCGCGCTCCGCCCGTTGCAGCGCCGCGCCGGAAGTCTAATCCACTTTCCATATTTTTCAATGCATTATAAGTATCCATGACATAATTCAAATGTTTAATCAGTGATCCACCATTTCTCATTTTTGCACTTATTAATCTTTGATAGAGGAAAAAATAATTAGCATCATTTTTCGAAGCATAAGTTTGCTCAAGCTTTAACATCATTTGTTTCGTAGATGTGCACTCTTAAAGTTCCTGATTATCTGTAGTATTAATAGTGCCCATTATTAAAGACATTCCAAAACCATCATGCCCCTTGTACTTTTCAAGGGGGGTCCCTGCTTCGGGAGGCTCATCAGTTAGCACAGAAAGAGCGCCATGGGCTTGAAGGGCATTCTTTACTGATCTCTTCCACCAAGAGAAGTTACTTGAGTCTAATGTGGGCATACTGAAAAAAGCAAGATTCTTAGCTGCAGACATTATGATTTCTCCAGTTATACGTTACCAAAATTTGAGAGTGGTGAGGACAACGATCGATCTTTTGTGTGCGTGGTATTAAGGCTTTAGAAGATGCTTCCATTTGACAGGATCGATCTCACCCCCCTCTCCTTCTTTCTTTCACTCAACACGAAAGAAGACGATCTCAGATCAAACACTACAAGGTCCTCCGACTTGGAAACACAGCCCTTTAGTCTGGTCCCACAAGCTCATGAAGAAAACAGGATGTTGTCTGAATCTCATAAATCCAATGCGAGTTAAAAATAAAAATTCTTTGTTAGAAAACTCCAGCACACATGATTTCTTCTTGACTCAAAGTCTGGCTGCTGCACTCTGCTTAGCTATTTGTCACAGCTGAAGCGATCTGGGCACCCATAACCTTTGTTGGGTGGTAGTGAGATATGGAAAAAATGGTATTTAGCAGAGATAAGATAGTCCAGCAGAGCCAGAGTAAGATAATTCAGACTGAGAGTCCATGTGTGATTAAAATATAAAGTTTTTACTAAATTCTAGCATGGGAAGGGTAACTGGGATGAAAATAACAACAGAGCGTAATCAGCTACATCCTTACACTACAAAAGACAAAACTAGTAGAGAGATTATGGCGGCTCTTCTTCTTCTTCAGAACACCAAAACAAAGATGGGAAGAGAAGCCATAAAATGGTAATACACCTTGACACTTTAGTCCCAATCAAATTCCTAGATTAGGGAGAAAATTCCCGGGCTTCTTACATCTAAAGAACATTGGTTACATGAGAAACATGTGACTTCCAGATATGCTGAGTGTTTTCAACTTGTAATACCCAACAGCTTTACATGCAGAAGGCCTCTATTTCTAGTTAAAAGATTTCAGGCAGCAGATGTTGCCACTGAACAGCCTGCTCTACTTGTATCCCAAGAACATTAAACTAAATAGTACTCAGGGATTGGGTGATTCAGAAATCTAATAAACAACAAACAACAACAGCCTGGAACACACATATTTGTGTCCAGAATTCCAGCCTGGCTGCTTATCAGTGCCATCCTAAGGATGCTTTTCTGGGAGTAAGTCCCACTGAATAGACTTGAGTAGGGTTTGGTTTTAGGATTGTTTTCTATGTTCTGAAAGCCCATGGCTACCCAAGTGCATACAATCATATTGTTTCTCTACAGCAACAAACCTGTAACAGCACACCAAAGTGGATTAGAATCCACTCCTCACATTCGTTGGAAGAAGGGGTGGGGTCCGTAATTTCTGCCCCCTTCTAACTTGAATCGTTACAAAAATAGCAAGGGTGCGATGCTTATACATGTACATAACTATATTCAAGATCACTTAACACGGATTAATAAGTACTCTGTACCTCTGTAGACACGGTGGCTAAAAAGTAGGAAAACGGAGCACAATTAATGACAGTAATTTTAAGTTTAATAAATTAATGTACTTTACATATTACAACAACCTCCTCACCTGCTACCTATGTGCAATGGTTGATGACTTCTCTTTCAATGTATCTGAAGAAGTGTGCGTGCACACGAAAACCTATGTCCAGAATAAAACTTCGTTGGTCCAAAAGGATTCAGTAGTTCAAATGAACTCCATGTTTTCAAAGGGATTTTTAAAAACCGTGCTGGAGAATCTTTAGGGATGGTTTCACAGACCGGTCACATCCCAATAGTGGTGGGTTGGTTAACTACTTAACGAACATGAAAATGTAATAAATCAGCATAAGGTAAAGCGGACCCAACTCTACTGGAGCGATAGGAAGAGCTATTAGACCAGAACAACTGCAGGCAGCGAGGTGATTTTCCCCGCGTCTGTTTGGGACCTTTCTTAGCTAGGCGGTAGCCCCCTCGTCTTTCCAGGGAAATACATATTCATCGTATTAAATAATTTGACATTATGATTCATGGCTCTTTGGGATCCCAAAATCCCTCCTCCCATCTCCAGCCAAGCGAAGGCTGCTCTCCAGACAGGAGAAGCAGAATTGCAGCAGCCAGCCGCAGCACACCGGGGGAGTTCTAACTAACTTCCGTCGAAAGTAGCGGGATTAGTCCTAGGGCCTGGCACACTTGCTTGGGAGGTAGCCTAGTTTACTATAGAAACACTGTTTACTGCAGATAACACAGCATCAGGCCTCCAATGAATTAATTTAATATGTACGGATGCCGACAGACCTGCCAAAATAAAGGGGGGGGGGGATTGGCAACAGAAACTTTTCATGGCGTGGAGAGAGATCAGTTCTCACCCAGCCTCTATTACGAGGGACAGGATCCCTCCCACTCCAGGCTGTGGCAACCCTATTCATATGTGCAGTTCAGCTCCCTTTCTCCTCATGTGCAGCTGTTGCTGCCTCACATCCCAGGGCCGCGGCGTCGCTTACACTGACGTTGGGGAAGTCCCCCCTATTCCAGTAAATACTTCTTCCTGAAAGGGCGCCCAAAGGTTGAGAAGTGGGGAGAAAACGGGCGGAGCTAACCGAAGCGGCAAAATCGAAGATGTAAAAGCAAAAAGGAGGCTCTAAAGGGAAACAAAGGGAGCAGTTTTGTTCAAGTTCTCTCAGGATAAACACAGACGTGCTCTGCTAAAGGTACAGTATTTTTTCCCTCCCGGCAGTTGGCAACCCTAGGGTTAACCGTACAATGCTGAACACAGGTCACACAAGAGTCTCGTTTTAAGTATAGGGATCAATGCGTCTGGTATGCATCTCCAACATACTGTAACAACAACCGCTGACAAGACGGAAGGAGAGGACCCCCCCCAAGGTTGTCAGCTGATCGGAGGGAAAAAAATGTCCTGTCCCTTTAATCGAAGTTTAATGGAACTTTATTGATCGAAACGTTATTTACCCCCAAGCCATGAAAAGCTTCCACTCAGGAACCCTCTGTTAAAGGGCCAGGACTTTTTTCCTCCAGGCCTCTTGGCAACCATATTCCCTGGTCTCTACAAGACAGTCCTGCTTCCAAGTCTGTTGGGATTCTTATTAAGTAAGTCAAAGTCAGACTTGATTGACTGAAAAGAACTCGAAGGCGGCAAGTAAGGCTGCACTTCACTTATTTGGAAGTGAATCAGCTTGAACGCTTTAGGATTTACTTCGGTTTAAACCAGAATAGCTGCCACAAGTGCAAGGAGAATCCCATCTGAAATCTGGTAACTCCCAGGCACAAAATCCCACAGAACGTCAAAGGATATAAGGCTGAAATCCTGTACACACTGACTTGGGAGTAAGCGCCAAGAAACAGCGTTTGGCTTACTTCTGAGTAAGCAGGTGTTGGAATTGCAAGTTGCTTACACTTCAGCCATTACAGAGTTAAATGTTGTTTGTTAGCAAATAGGATGTCACGTTACATAATGTATTCAACGGTGGGAAAGTTCATGGGAGTTGTTTACCCTAATGAAGTGACCTGTAACCTTTGTATTGGTCAACTAACATCTTGTTTGTAGAAATGCTTTGATCTAGCATTAATGTATTCACAAGTTTATGGCCCTTTGTGTGAACCAAAAGAGGTAGTTCTCTTCTAGAAGCCAAGAGAGATAAAAGATGTAGCTGTTAGCATATATTACTGAGAGTAACTGCAAGTATGTAACTTTTAATTTTATTTCTTTTATCCAAAGTACCATACCCATGTTTTATTTTGTTTTCATAGTGAAGATATTTTTCTTTTACTAAGTGTGGCTCTGTGTTTGCAATACAACCATCGACGTTGAATTAAGAATCCCAACAGCAGGTCTAGGCTTAGGCTGCACCCGGCCTTTAAGAGCCCCGTTTCCATTTTGTCCACTATCCTCCGTACCTTCCAGGGATGAGGATGAAGGGGAATACTGACTTTACTTAGAGCCTCCCCTCCCGCCTTTCTCTTGCCCTCTACCGAGTGGGGGGGGGGAGTTGTACGTCTTTAAATATGGTTCAGAGAATTACAAGTAATCAGATCTGCAGGGGGTCAATAGTGCAAACTTTTTAAGACTAATGTTTATTTAGAAAAGTGAGTGGTGTCTGCCTCGCTTTGCTTGTGCCCCTGTGCCAGAGCTTTAATGGCTTTTGCAGACCCAGCCTAGCAAGCGCCTGCGTGAAGTGTGTGTGTGGGGGAGGGGACCGCCCCCTTGCAGGCATTCTTTTTTTGAAGAGGGGGGTCAGGGAGGAGGGGGCTCTTGGGGACAGGCGGGATCGTCTTTGTGTTAAGTGGCACCCCAAACCAAATGCATACAGGATCTCCATCAGCAGACAGAGAGGGACCAGACTGGCAGGCAGAAATAGTAACAATGAAACATCTTCAGGTTCCTGTGTTTGTGATCCTCTGGTGATGCGCTTTCTTGGCTCTGCAGGAAAAGCCGTCTGAAGTGGAGTGGCAAAATTGAAGAAAGGGAGGGGGGGCAGCAGGGTAGAAACGCCATTAAAAACCCCTTTCAGCCTGCAGTCATAGGATCACATGTTCCGCCATCTGCTAGGCACCTTCTAGTTGGTTTTCAGAAATAGATTCAACGATCTACATAGGAAGCATTCTCCTGGTCTGAACCACAGCACAGGCCTTGCAGAGGACTTTTCTGGTGTGTGTTGCCGGTTGCAACTTTGCCTTGACAATCTGTTCCCGCAGAGCCTCAACACTGCCCCTCCCCCTGTGATGGAAATGGTAAGATTACCTGCCCTTCAGGATTGTTGCATTACAGCAAGACAATGCATATCATCTGTTTGGAACACTGGAAAACACTTATATACAAGTTATGTGGGGTTGCTTTTTATTAAAATACTTCAGGCAATGTGCCCTGTGGAACCCTCCCCTATCCCAACAGAATCCCATTGATTTTTGACTTTAAAATAAGGTTCGGATAAATAAATTCATAAATTTTATCTAGTGTTTATTTATTTATTTAATTTATACCCTGCCCTCCCCGCGAATGGGCTCAGGGCGGCTTACAACAGTGGCCCAATTGCCAGTAAAACCAATAAAACAATACACATAATTTCACTATAAATTAAAACATAAAATCATAAGGTGCTATTCAATTCTACAATTTGTTGCTTGCGATGGTGTATTAAGATGTCTCC
The DNA here is from genome assembly GCF_001447785.1 of Gekko japonicus. Taxonomy (NCBI): domain Eukaryota; kingdom Metazoa; phylum Chordata; class Lepidosauria; order Squamata; family Gekkonidae; genus Gekko; species Gekko japonicus. Next base: position 311,701 of record NW_015169838.1, on the reverse strand, counting down.
GACAACTAGCTTCCAGCTCAATGTTGTTCCGAGTCGCTCGGTGTAGCGGGCCAGGTGTTGAAACTGAGGGCCGGGCTCATTGATGGTGATGGTGGGGCAGCTCCTAATTGAAAGCCTGGTGGAAATGCTCTGTCTTGCAGGCCCTGCGGAACTGTAAGAGATCCCGAAGGGCCCTGATCTCCCCCGGGAGTTAATTCCACCAGTAAGGAGCCGCCACTGAGAAAGCCCTGGCCCGCGAGCCTGGCATTCTTGGGGCCTGGAAGTGTCAAGCGATTCTGTGACCCCGACCTCAGTGCTCTCTGGGGTATATGTGGGGAAAGGCGGTCCCTCAGGTATGTCAGACCCTGGCCATATAGGGCTTTAAAGGTAAGCACCAGCACCTTGAAACGGATTCGGTATGCTATTGGCAGCCAGTGCAGGGTCTTCAACACAGGCTGGATGTGCTCCCATCTAGGTAAGCCCATCCACAGCCTGGCCATGGCGTTCTGCACTAGCTGCAGCTTCCGAATTTGCAACAAGGGCAGCCCCATGTAGAGAGTGTTGCAGTAGTCTAGTCTCTAGGTGACCGTCGCATGGATCACTGTGGCCAGGTCGTTACAGTCGAGGAAGGGAACCAACTGCCTAATCAGCTGAAGATGGTAAAAGGCCGCCTTGGCAGTGGCTGCTACCTGGGCCTCCATTGTTAAGGAGGAGTCCAGGAGCACACCCAAACTCCTAGCCTCCGGCACTGGCACCAATGATGCCCCACCAAAGGCCCCGGTCCACGCACAGGACCTCTGTCTTCGCCGGATTCAGTTTCAGCCAACTCAGCCTGAGCCAACAAGCCACAGCCTGTAAGTATGTAGTATCTAGCATCTCACAAAGACTTGATTTCATTCATTTCCAGTAATTCTTACAATGACCCTGCAAGGTAGTTCAGTTAATTGAAAATATGGTCAGCTGAAACCACGAGGGCTTAATTCAAAGAAATAAATTTAGGGACCTAGACTAATTTTGGTGTGACCGATCCCTATGCTGGATTAAGCCTCCCACTCAGAAAGTTAGGCCCCAGGCAGTTAAAGTTAGTTGGGCCAAAAGTGGCTCATTTCCTTGAGATTAAGGGAGCAATTCTATTCAGAAGTAAATCCCATGTTATTCAGAGGGGCTTACTCCCAGGAACGTACCTTTAGGACTGCAATCTCAGTTCCATTAATTTACTGGAATTTACTACCGAGGCAGTACTACCTATATAGGATTGGGTTGCAATTCCCAATCCTTTTAGCTGGATCGGGTCTAAGGTATATACTGGAGATAGACTGCCATGGTTCAAAAATCAGTTTATTTATTTAGATATTCAATTGGTCACTCTAATCTTTCCAGTTTGGCTTCAGGGAGATATATGAGGGAGAAAGGGATATTTTCAAAACACAGCAGCTCTCTGCCAAATGGAGATCATAAAAAGAGAAAGAGGTGCTCAAAGGGAACAGAAGGACCCAACGCGTTTCTAGTTTCTTTCAAAGGTACAAAAATAAGCACTAGCAACAAGTGCATCTACAACTGGATTATTTTCTTCTCATGAAAAATTTAAGATGCTGGCTTTTCTTTGAAAAGACTCTTTCTTTGTAACAACTCCTTAGAGCCAAAACAGGAGTGAGGGGAGGACTATCTCTGGTGAGCCTTGGGACTGGCGCCAGGGCCAGGGAAGGGCTTCAGTCCCCCCACACACACACTTGTGGAGAACAGCGGAACTACCGGAACTACCGTTTACTTGGGATTGGCCTACCTCAGAAGTCTTCCTCTTTACATGAAACAATTGACCCTGCTCCCATATAGGAGAGCTTTTATGCTTGCTAGCTTCAGTTCTATACGATCACGAGTAATGAATGATGGTTATAAGAAGGTGCCTTGCTCCAAGAAACTGTGCTTATGTGCTTCTGGGAAAATTTATACTACAAAACATTGTTTATTGGAATGCCCTTCTTTTTCAAATGTGAGAAAGTTATGGATCACTCCATCCCTAGGAAGGATAGTAGGTACATCAGTGGCAGAAAAATTAGGGAAACTTTTGGCTGGGGTGGATCCCAAGGTTACTTTGGCTATTGAGAAGTTTTTTCATACATGATAACGAGTAGAAAATAATTTTAAGATTTTTTTTGCCTGGTTTACACAGATTCTAATGTGGCACTACTCAAAATCTATAGGTTAAATGAGTAGTATCATTTAAGTAAGTTTACTCGCTTGGAGCAATGTAAAGTGCCCCTACCTGAAATCCAAGGGCCTAACTACAGCTGCAATCACACAGTGTGTGTGATTATTTAGTGTGTGTGATCGCAGTGTACCACAAATGAATTTCTATCCCAGGCCTGTAGCTACAGTGAGGCATTTCGGGGCCTGGCCCCCTGACTTCCATCCAGCTCCCAGCCCCCCCTGGCTCTCCGGGCCGCCTGGAGGACTCCCAACTCTCTGGGCTGTCTGGAGGACTCCCCACCACTGCCCCTTCCCCAAGCATGGCGTGCTTCCCTGTGTAGCCAAGCAGAGTGTGAACACTGCAAAAGTGAGTTTTTAAAATTTTATTTTAATTTTATTTTTTATTTTGTGATGTCAGTGCCCCATGACTTATTTAAAGGCCCCCTGAATTACAAAATCCTGGCTACTGGCCTATTCCATCCTTGTCTACTTCAAAATGATGTATTTAATGTGATCTTGTTGGGTGATAGTAAATGTTCCCTCTAAGCTGTGGAGTCTTATGAGCAAAAATTCTACTTTGTGAGCTACTGGCATTAAAGTTGTGAGCGAGCGATTTGGCTGCTGCATGAATTAGTTTGCTTTGGAGCCATCCTTCCTGAGTTAAGACAAAAATGTGTGAGCCGGAGGCTAAAAAACAGTGAGCTGGCTCACACTAACTCAGCTTAGAGGGAACTATGGTGATAGTGAGATATTGAAAAAATGGTATTTAGCAGTGTTGGGTGACAGTGAGATATTTTAAAAAATGGTATTTAGCAGAGATAAGAGACATTACATTCTTCTGCTTTAATATTGCATTCCTTCAATAACTTTCCCACACTTTTCACATTTCTATGTGCAAATTTTACATGCCAAGCGAATAAACAGTCTTTATGGTTGCATTCAGCTGATCTGGTTTGGCATACCAGCCCATCACTTTCCATTGCATCTAAATCAACATCAGCAATATTCCTCAGGTAATGAAAACCATCCTTTTCTTCAAGCATCACATTAAATCCATTTTCACTCCAAATTTTTCCATGGCTTGGTCCGAGATCAATATTAAGACCATTTTGCATAATGGTCTTAATAATGAAAACCATCCTTTTTCTCAAGCATCACATTAAATCTACTTTCACTCCAAATTTTTCCATGGCTTGGTCTAAGATCAATATTAAGACCATTTTGCATGATTCTCTTTGTGGATATGAGATTATTTATTGCTTGAGGAATCAGAACACATTCTGTGAGTAAGATTTCCACTATCTCATTGGATTAATTCAAAGCAAACAGTTGAACTGGACCACACCCCACCACAGAGAGGTTTTTCCCTTCTGCCCCTTGCAGAGCAGGATTCTTATCTCTGTCCAAATCAATGAACCATTTGTCTGAATTAACTATGTGATATGCACTCCCACTATCTAGTAAAAAAGAGTCATTTTGCTCATTATTCCTTTTAGTGACAGACAAAGCTCTCATATCACTGTTCTGCTTTACAGCATCAGGCTCTCTGTACTTTTCTCTTATGGCAAGCACACCCCGTTTCTCAGAGCGAACTGGCTTTCCTTGGCCACGCCCCTTAGGGGGTCTGGTTTCAGATTGGTAAGATTTGGCTCTTTGTTCTGGTAAAGCCTTTGATCTACAATGCCTTGCCATATGGCCAAATTTCCCACAGTTGTGGCATTTCATTGCCCTTTTGGCACTATCTCTTTTATAATCAGGCTTTATGCTAAGTACAGACAATTCATTTGCAGTCTGGGACATTTCACGTCTATGTCCTTCATCTTTTGGATATGCTAACACATACTCCATTTTTAAGTCTTTTGTTCCTTTTAAAACAGCAGCTTCATGTGAATACTTTCTGGTCAAACAACCAAAAATTACAGCAATAACAGCCTTTTCGCCTGGCGCACTTTCCATAATTTTTAACGCATTATAAGTATCCATGACAATTCAAATGTTTAAGCAGTGATTCACCATGTCTCATTTTTGCATTTATTAATCTTTGATAGAGGAACAAGTAATTAGCATCATTTTTCGAAGCATAAGTTTGCTCAAGCTTCAACATCATTTGTTTCGTGGATGTGCATTCTAAAAGTTCCTGATTATATTTAGCATTAATAGTGCCCATAATTAAAGACATTCCAAAACCATCACGCTCTTTGTACTCAAGAGCAGCACCGGCTGTAGGAGGCTGCTCACTGAGCACGGAAACAGCTCCATGTGCTTGAAGGGCATTGCTTACTAATCTCTTCCACCAAGAGAAATTATTTGAGTCTAAGGTGGGAAGATTGAAAAAAGCAAGATTCTTAGCTGCAGACATAATGATGTCTCCTCGTACACTTTACCAATACTTGAGCGGGCGTGGGGAACCTTTTGTGAGCATGGGATTAAGCTTGTAGACGATGCTTCCTTTTAGCAGCGCTGGCTTTTCATCTTGAACAGCAGGATCGATCTCACCCCCCTCCCTCCCTCCCTCCCTCCCTTCCTTCCTTCCTCTCTCTCAGGGAAGAAGACCTTGGCTTTGGGACAGTTAGCTCTAATGACTCCTTCGCCACTGGGGAGTGGGTGGGTTTCCAAGTTCCCGTTTCTTTCTTCTTCGACTGAAGGTGGCCAGAGGCCTCTGCAACCCCCTCTCCCCTGGGATCAAGCCCCACACTCCCCGCAGTTGTCTGTTTCCCGAGGGTAAAGCCAGCCTTTGACCGTTCGCCGTCTCTGACGTGATCGATGCAAATAGGGAGGGCGGGAAGAGAGGCTGAGGGAAGTCTTAATCTTTCCAAGGGGTTTTGATCGGATTGTCTACCCCTGCAAACCACATTACAAGCTCAGCCACATGTTCTCCATTAGGAACTGCTGGTTGTGCTGAGGACAAAATGGTGAAAAAGAAAGCAAACGGGTCAGAAAAACAAAAGCCCTGGGGTGTCCCAAAGCCATCTTTTTCGCAGGCTTCTAAGGGCCGAAGCCAGGCCTTTCTTCTGCATAAAGCCTCCGTTCGATTCGCTTGACATTGTTATGTGTATAAATAAGATCATAACTGAGAGCGAAAAAGCAAAACAACCCCCCCCCCCACTCCGGATTGCTACCCCGCCCCAGCCCCCAAATCCAAAGTAAATCAAGCTGCACTCTTTGGCAAAGTCAGCCTCAGGGAACTCCGTGGGACTCGGGCCTGCAGGCTCCACGGGGTTGGGCAGGTGTGGGGACCGGCCGAGCTTGCAGTTGTGCTCGCTCTCTACGTTTTCCAGCTGTACAGTTTGAAGATCTGCGAACAACCCGCGTTTCTTCTGAGGCAGCCTGTGCTAGACCCTTTCCGTCAGCGTCCTTGACTTAAGGTGCGCCCAGCCTAAGGGATTCTGTCTGATCTAATGGTCTACCACGATCTGACACAACAAAGAGGAAAGGGGCAGGTTCTCTCAGGTCTTAAACAGAAACAAATTAGGTATCCCCTCATCATGCCAAAAATGAGTCTGATTTCTTGACTCCTCCCAACGAAAATAAAACCACGATCACCGCTCCGACACGTACCACCGCCACTGCGGGAAGGCTGATGCGGTGACACTGCCTGGCGGACAGAGGAAACGACTTATGATCTGCATGACAACGAGGAATCCTAATGGCCACGAGCACATTCCTTTTTTCTTTTTTAAAAAATAGTACACAAATGTACCGCTGACAAGTTTAAGATCTATCAGACTTCTTCATCCAGCGTGGTGTCTGCGAGACCCGGGTGGATCCGTGGCAGCTGAATGGCCCGCTCGCCTGTTCCCTGCCTAACCTTCCTCACAGGAGGAAAATGGGGAGACCGGGGGGGGGTATAGATGAGTAAACAAACAAACAACGGCAACAACAACAGGAGCCGCCACCATTCTCAGTTGCTGGGGTGGCAGAACGATCCAGCAGAACAATTCTTGAGAGTTTGGGCTTTTACGGGCGCTCGTTTCCATCCCGCCCTTCCTCCGAGGAACTCCGGACGGGTAAGCAGTTAGGCAGGGAAGTGGAGTTAACAACCAACTTATGGCAATGGCAACCCTAAGAAGGGACATTCAGGGTAAGAGACAAGCAGAGGTGGTTTGCCATTGCCTTCCTTTGCAGAGTTTTCTTTGGTGGTCCCCCATCCAAGTACTGACTGCGCTTAGTTTAGGAGATCGGGCTATACCCTGAAGCCGCCCCTCCCTCCCCAGCACACTACATAATCCCAATGACTCTGCAGCTTGGCTACGAGAGAGAGACTGGCCCAAGGCCACGCTTCAAGCTGCCTTATACTGAACCAGACCTTTTTGGTCCATTAAGGGCAAAATTGTCTACTCAGACTGGCAGCGGCTCTCCAGAGTCTCCGGCAGGGGTCTTTCACATTCCCTCCTACCGGGGATTGAACCTGGACCTTCTGCCTGCAAAGCCGCAATCCCACCCTTGGGGTTGACAGTGCAGTTTTAAGAAGATCTTCCTGGGAGTAAGCCCCACTGAGTAGACCCCGCCAGTGGGCTTCAGCGGAGACCTGCTTAGGATCGCTCTTTCAGTGGCTGAATTATTTGAATCCGTCTTAGTCAAAGAACCCCACCGCACTGGTTCTCTCGCGCTAACACAGACCCTGCGAGCACTTTCCCAAGTTCCTGGTGGACTACTCCGTGGTCGCGTTCTAGAGTAAGGGCTCTGTCTGCCCTTGGGGAGCTGACTGCAAACCATCCACTCTCGCCGTAAGAATCAGTAGAAGCGATCAGTGGGAGGGAGGGGGCGATCGTCTTAAACATCGGTAGCATCCCATTTTCACTTACAGGTGATCCCTGTTTGGATTTCACGTTCATTTAACAATATTCCGAGGGGGAAAGATACTTTCCAAAAAGCACAGTAGACTGAGCTTATCGTCCCGCTGCAATCTACCTGTCCGGCTAGCGAGGTGCATACTGTCCGTGTCTTACTCCAGACAACCCAGCATGCCAGATTCCTGTAACATTTGTTATCTGTATTTATACCTGCGCGCGCGCCTCCCCGGAGAGTGCGAAGGGGCGGCGGACATTCGGCGAGGCAAAAGCTGAACTTGGAAAGATCGCCGCCGAGGGACGCTGATTAAGAAGGTGCTTCGCGAAGACCTGGCAGCGCGGAGGCCTCGTCAGGGCTGAAGATTGAAGAGGCGGGTGTGAAAGATCCCAGGCTGCTCCCCGGGGGCTCCCCGCCTCGCTCCCCCCGCCCTCTGCTGCACCGCGGACAGAAGTCCTCCGACTCCAGCGGGCTGCTTGGCGCACCTTCCGGCTTCTTCGCTTGAAACACAAAGACAGAGTAAGGAAGAGGGAAACGTTGGAAGTAACCGAAAACAACTTTGTGTGTGTGTGTGTGTGTTGGGAGACATGTTGCGCATTATGTGGGTTTCTGACAGAAACAGACAAAACAACGTTTCGATAACGGAGCAGATAAACAGGACGGGAAATAACGGCTAGGCAATAAGACGTTTCCCTTTCGTTTTAACCGATTCGGACATCGCAGTTCCGTTGAAGCCTGGCTACTTCCAGGCCGGCGTCAAGAGAAGTGAGGACAGAAGGCTTAACGCATCATCCTTGGTAAAGCTTTCGCTGGCTCAATAGCTCGGACCTCCCCCCCCCCTTGCTGGGTTCACCGATTCACGCCCTCCTGAATTTAAGGACAAAGGTTCTAGTCATTACCTGAGCCTAAACCTCACTGAATACAACGGCTCCTGTTTACAGAGAAACTGGCTACACATCTTAAAGCTGGGAAATAAAGAAGAAAATCGCAAATGCTGAGAAAAACGTACAATCCAAAGGCCAGACAGAAGATGAGGGCGCAGCACAGTTTTCCAGACCTAACCCTGGACACCTTCACTTCCGGCTGCGGAGAAAAGAGGAAGGCTCTACCGCGAGGGTGATGAAGGGAGCAGTCCTAAGCAGGTCTACTAGGAATGTATTCTTAGGGGTGCAGCCTAAAATCTGGGTCTTCAGCCTAAGGGGCCCATCTGCATTCTTCCACAAAGGGAGTCTCAGGGAAACGAATGCCACAAGTCGAGATCTTTATTTATGCCGCACTAGATGGCAGTCATTTAGATGGTCCGAGTAGAACATGTCAAGACTCGAGGCCAGGAGTTGTGGCTGGTTTACTTCCCCCTGCCTTCCTTTCTTAGACGTGTTGATCGTTCAAATTCCAAATATTCTGAAAAGCATAACCTTGTATGGCTGCTCTGCCCCCTCCCACTCATTTACAGGAAACGAAGCATAATGCGCGGGGACTTCAGTGGGTCTTGCTTCCCCGTAAGGAGCAGGCTGCAAAACTCAGTTAAAAATTATTAAAGCTTAAGAAAGGATCTCAGCGTAGTTGCAAATTCCCTGCTATTTTAGTTTTCAAAAAGTGGGTAACAGCTAAATTTTGAGGGTTGCTTCGTAGGGTTGAAGTTTTAAAATTAATTTTGTTGTTACCAGCCTCTTCAAGGACCTTTTTGGAGGCGAAGTGATCCATGTATACAAATGCCCAGGAGGGGAGAATATAGGCAGTCCTCCGGCTTCTATAACTTCATCTGTTAAGTAATGCTTTTGCTTGCCCCAGATAGGACATCCAGACACAGGTACTGAATTGTGTTTAGAGCAGAGTCAAGCAGTACCTTTTCAGGCGTTTGAATTATTCTTTCCAAATACGGATCCATTGATGACCCCCCCCCCCATTTTAGGGAATAAAATCTTTCCAGTGGATTTCAGCTCTTAAAAACAAACAAAAACCACTGAAGTAAGATTTTCTGTGTAGGAAACCTGAAGAAGCCCTTGTTTTATCTTATTTTCTACATTCAGAAATACACGTATTCAGTTCCATTCTTCACGGCAGCCGGTTGGCACGGCAGCAACATGCCTAATCCGCCGGCTTGATCTGGGGGAATGTGCACACTTTTTAAATTTATGCCAGCACTTCATCTCGAAGATCACTGCAGTATTCAGCGCAACCCGGAAGCCTTTCCTTTTCAGAGACACCAGAAACGGAGTCCGTCTCTTCATACAACTGACCTAACTTGATTCCGGATAATGAGTACCCTATGCCAGGTTAGGGTCCAGGTGATAACCAGCTATGCTTACGCGACGTGGCGCCCTTCTGCCAGTCCTTTGCCCCTTTGGGGCCCTCAGGAATGCTCCACGAGGAACTAGGGAAGCGTCTTCTGCTGTAGGGAAGGCAGCACATTCCCATCTCGCCTGCCCGCTTTGGAAAGCGTTACACTCAGTCCAGCCCCCGAGTGGTCGGGGTGTGGGTGTGTCTATCGCAGCTATATTCTCACACACCTGCCATTGTCCCGAGAACCTCTGGCCGCCAGGAAAGGCAGCGCGCCCTGCAGCAGGCCTCGGTGCGAGTTCTTCCCCCTTCCCGTCCCTTCCATGCAGCGAGAACAAGCCTTTTACGGCGACGGCGTCAGTGCTTACGCACCTCGCTCCTACCCTCTCGCCTTCTGCAACGCACGGAATCGGGATCCTGGCTTTCCTCGGAGAAAACCAGACCCACCGCCATCTGAGCAATGCCCTCCCCCCCGCTCGGCTCCTCTTGCCGCCTCAGGAGGAGGACTCTCCTTGGGATTAAAGGCACATTCCTTTGTGTTCGTTAGAACCCGCCAGCTTTCTTCAGGGCCCTCGACAGGCCTGCATCGAGCCTCTCTCTAACAGCTTCCCGCCGCTTCGGGAGCATAACTGAGGTTAGGGGGAAGGCCTGAGAGCGCGCAAGCACATCAGGCCGCGGCATCGCGGCGATCTTGGCAGGTAGGCGTGCCAGTCGTTTGTAGAGGCCTTCCTAACCTTTCTTTGAGGCAGGTTCTAAGAGCACTTCCCGCTTCTTCAGCGAAAGAGCTGCATCTCGCCCGTTCAACAAAAATGCCATTAATTTGGGAAGGCATCTCCGCTTCCACAACAAGGCCCCTTCCGAACCCCCCCCCCCGCCGCCACCAAGGGAAGTCCTTTTCCCTTGCAATTTTTGCCTGATATATTTATATGCAGATGGACTAAATCCTGGCTTGATCCTCGCCCCCAGAGGAAGTCTACGTCAACAGCAGGCGTTCTGCTTTAAGAAGGGAATGGGATTATATGCAGGCAGGATCGTCGTTTTAGAGCGAAAAACTGGCAATTAGTGCTCGCAATTATCTCGCTGCAACCTAGCAGTCAGCAAAACCTTAAATGCAGAGCCTGAAGTGGACGGGGGCTTTTCAGAGCATCCAGAATTACTGAGCTGAGATGAAAGGTTAAGGAGGTTATTAAAATACACATACTTCAAAATCAAACAGAAAATCAGTCTTGCTTGATGGCTGCTAACAACCAAGCCGAAATAATTATACCTTGTTTTTTTTTTCATTTGGTTCAGGGAAAGGATGTTTTGCTTGATTCACAGAAAGTGCCCAAATGTTTTAGAAACAATCATTGTATTTTAAAAAATCCATTTAAATGAAGGGACCATTTTTGAACATCATCTGGAAAAGAAGGGGTTCCAGTAGGATTTAAACCCTTCATTTTCTGGGGGGACTCCTGCAACATCAAAATGGCAGGAGTTCAACAGGTGAAACACCCCCACTGCTAGGAACATCTCACCTGTTGGACTCCTGCTGGCCATACAACAGTTAGAAGTACTTCAACCCTGCTAGGGAAAAACAAAAAGGATGAAACCCAATAAATCCAGGCTCCAAAGCAAAGCAAAGTAAATGCATGTGTGTGAAGTGCAGCCAAGCTAACTTATGGCGATCACATGGGGTTTCCAAGGCAAGAGATATTCAGAGGTGGTCTGCATAGAGACCTTGGATGTCACTGGTGGTCTCCCATCCAAATACTGGCTAGGGCTGACCTTGCATAGCTTTTGAGATCTAACAAGATTGGGCTATCCTGGACCATCTGGGTCAATGACACCATACTACAGTACATTTAAAGAGCTTCATAATGACTCCATCCACTTTAAAGACTTTTAAAGGAATAGTTTATTAACATCTCTATAGGATAGACTGAAGCGGAGGGGGAACATTTTGGAAGGCCTAGAAAAGAATGGGACCAGCTTTCTCATCCAAAACATTACTGGCCCCTTCTCCGATCAGTGCATTTTACACTTTCTAGGGGCCATAACTATAACCCCCCCCCCACTCAGAAAACTGATGATTTTAAGATTGGCCCTCCACAACTCACAGAAACTAATTAATGCAAGAATTTTCTTTTGCTCTCTGGTTTGTTATGAAAAGGCAAGAAAATACAGAATTCAGTAAAAGACTGGTACAATGCTTTCTCTAGGTAACAGAGCTGGCTGTGATGCTCAGTAGCACCAGGCAAACAGATCAGGTGATGCCTGAAGGCAGTGGTCTATATTGTCCTACCCAGTTAGGGCATCTATGGCCAAGATAGGAATGAATTCTGGCTACTAAAATCCAAGTACTTCAAGTTGATTTTTTGCACAGTGGTAACTGCAAGAGGTTTGGCTCAGATGAATTATAAAAATCCATCTGAAGTCATCCAGTTCTCATAGAAGACAAACATAAGTCCATGATTCAAACAGAAGTAGATCTGGCTTAGTCCAGAACAAGATGTAAGCATGGCACTAGTGGAGAGACAGGCACAATTAATCAGAGCCCAAGAATCTGCAACTTTATTATTTATCTGTTTGTGTCAGGAATCTATTTATGTTAGAAATAAAACAGACATTTTCTCCCATGACTCCCGAGAGTATACTATAGGAGCAGGTCATGTTTGTCGGGGTGGGATCTGTAACAAACTTTTTTTTTTAAGCCCCCGGAGGGGATTTTTTATTGATTTTTTAAACACTACAAAAACTAGAACAGAAAAAGGGAAAGGGAAAGCTACATATAAGGGAGAAAGTAAAGAACCCACTACTAACTAAAAACCCAAGAGAGGAGATCTCCAACTAGCTTTTTATACTTCATTCAGACTTTTCATCTTTGTACTTCTCATGAACTGTGTCAATCTTTTAACCCTTTTAACCATCCCCAGTTACATTTAATTGCCCAATAACAGTGCCCCCCATCATCCCCTAGAACCAAAGTTCTCAAAGGCACAATTCAGAGTCCTTCAGCCTTTACTTCTTCGTCTCTCTCTTCCGCAGTTTGTAGGAACTTTTCGGGGCTGATGCCCCCTGCTCAGACAAAGAGTCCTCACCAGACGAACCAGTTTCCAGCTCTTCACTGGACTTATCATCCTCTTCTTTTTTCTCGTCCTCTGGCCTTCCCAACTGCTCCTTTAGAAACTCTTGAGCTTTAAGAACAGAGTCAATCTTGACCTTCTTCTCCTTGATCTTGAATATTACTCCTTCTGGAAACAACCATTTATATCCAATTTAGTTTGTTTGGAGAAAAAGCACAAGTTCTTTGTATTTCTTTCTGCGTTGTCTTACTTCAAATGGAGTATCCTTTAGCGTTCTGACAGCATTCTCCCCCACCTTCAGGGGTGTCACAGCAACTTCCCCAGGCAGATTATTTTTCTTTATGTATCCTGAATATGACCTATAGGCCACATCCATGTCGTTGAGTAGCAAGTTCGCCTGTTGGGTATTACAAGATAAAAACACTCAGTATATATTGGGTTAAATGTCTGTTTTGTTGTTACAGGAAATCACATGCTTTTGTGTAAGCCAATGTTAGTTTAGGTCCCCCAGCCCGGGAAAATTCTTCCTGT
>NW_015169838.1:297879-298019 GCF_001447785.1 Gekko japonicus | reverse complement strand
CAAGGGGGAGCCTCGATTCTCTGGCATTCGGCTCCTTGGCCAGGTGCCCTTCCCCGGGCTCCTGGGGGGGTTTACGAGCCTGCTCACCTCCTTCGTCTGCCAGAGCACGGAGACACCCCTGGGAGGTCCGGAAGGTGAGT
>NW_015169838.1:295639-297762 GCF_001447785.1 Gekko japonicus | reverse complement strand
CACACATTCCCAACCCCCTCCCTGCAACCAGAGATGACTAAAATAATGGAAAATTGCACATGTTTGATACAGTATTGTGATCTGTTAGAACATTCAAAAGCATTAATGACTTTTGAATGTTCTAACAGATCACAATACTGTATCAAACATGTGCAATTTTCCATTATTTTAGTCATTGTGATCTGTTAGAACATTCAAAAGCATTAATTACGAGAGGAGCTTCCGGTTTCGACGAAGAAGGACGCAGGGACTTTGAGCTCTGAGCGTCCAAATACTTCTACACCCTCTTTTAAGGTTAAAATACCAACCAAAGTTCTCGCTGAAGGAGAGAACTTTAGCATGGGACTTGGACTACCACCCAGTGAACTGGCAACTCTCTGGGAGTAAGGGAAGCTGTCCTGAAGCGAGGGGGTGCAAGGAGCCACGACGGCGAGAAGAATCGTCCGTCTGGAGCAGCCGAGATCCGTGAAAGCATAAGGGGGAAGAAAGAGAACTGGATACAACAGCCGAAGCTAAGTATCTTAAGGTTTTTGTTAAAAAATATCCAAAAAGAGCCCAGCTTATAAGTAAGGGTATTATTTAATAAGTCAAAGCGCATAGAGAGGGGCGAGGTGGAAGAGACTAGGAGTTAACTAGGCTGTAAAAGAGCCACATAAAGGATTAGTGAGGAGAGAGCGCAAGATATAAAATCCAGAAGAACTAAAGGAAATTCGAAGGATTTAAATTTAAATCAGTAAATTTAAAACTCTTCAGTTTAACTACAGTGAGTAGGTTAAGTGCAAATTACCCTCAGCTGTTGGCTTGTGTTCTCTTAAGAATTGCAGCGCGTGACGACGAGGAGCGGAGGCGTGGATTAAGCCGGAGCTGAAGGTGGAGGAGAGCTGATACATCGCCGAGACCGGAGGGAGGGGTGACGTCGACGGCAGGCTTCAAGGAGCAGCGTCTGCGCCTGCGTTGAGGAGGAGTTCCCCGCGATCGGAGAGGCGCCGTTGGCGCCATTTGCGGCCAGCACAGCACAAGGAGAGCCGGGGGAGACGCTGATTGTGTCACTGGAGCAACGTTGCCTATGCAGAGACGCCGTTTGCGCCGCTGGAAAGACGCCGTTTGCGCCGGGGAAGTCTCAGGAAGTTAGAGCCGGAAGAGAATAGCAAACAGCTTGGAGTGTGCACAGAGGGAAAAAAAGGAGCTGTCGTAATGCTAGTAACTTAGCGTAACTCTTTGGCTTAAAGGTGCAAGCACAAACAAACTGTTAGTAATTTGGAGTAACTATACAGCTTAAAGGGGCAGAGGCAAAAAAAAAGTGACAGATACTGAGGTGAAAAGGGATTGTAAACAGACTAAAGGAAGCAAAACTTTAAAAGTGAATCATAAAGCGGACTATAAAAGATAGTAGACTATAAAATACATACTACTTGTAAAAAATAACTTAATAGTGCAGGAAAATAAAGAGCCTAATTTTGAACCCCACTAAACCAACAAATCACAAAATATTAAGGGAAAACAAGATTTGGATAAGAGAGTAAAACTAACATAGCTACCCACTTTAAAACCATAAGTGTACAAGTGGAATCAAATAAAAAGAACTATTTAAAATGGCATCAGGTTCATCAAAAAAAACAGGTTTACCATCCCCTAGCCAAGGAAGTGGATTAACGCAGTTAAAAACAGGAAGCCAATTAGTATCATTGGCAGACCTACAGAGTATAATGTCAAGCTATTTACATCAAGCGGCACAACAAACAGGAGAGACAATCAAAAAAGAAATTGAACCACTACGTGAAAAAATCAATGAAATCTCAGAACAATTGAAGGTTGACACACAGGAGATAAAGGCAGATATTAAAAAAAATCATGGATAAATCATCAATGTTAGAGGAGAAGGTTGATGACATAGACCAAGAAGTACAGGAGGTCAAAACAAAGGTAGAAATATTGGAACAATCAGTGATATCTCTAGAAATGGAAAAAGCAGAGACTATGCTGAGGTTCCAAAATATAAGCGAAAAAGTTGAAAAAGACTTAAAAGAGGTATTAGTAAAAAACTTGGCAGAACAATTAGAGCTAGAAGATGAAAAAGAAATTCTTGAAGACATAGCAACAATACAGCGTAAAAACTCTAATTA
>NW_015169838.1:280032-295190 GCF_001447785.1 Gekko japonicus | reverse complement strand
GTTTAAAAATCAGTTCTCATTTGACTCACGTTCATAGTTGGTCTTCCGACCCCTCTTCATTCATCATTTCAAACGCCTGATCTCCTGTGCTTGACCCGGCTAGCTTCACTTGTACCATCAGGTCTCTCGGCTGGACGGACCACTGGAGCAAGGGGGAGCCTCGATTCTCTGGCATTCGGCTCCTTGGCCAGGTGCCCTTCCCCGGGCTCCTGGGGAGGTTTACGAGCCTGCTCACCTCCTTCGTCTGCCAGAGCACGGAGACACCCCTGGGAGGTCCGGAAGGTGAGTCCGTGAGCATGCCGCCATCAACCGGAAGTCGGATCTGTAACAAACTTGTACTAGCACCAGAGACATTTCATGTAGACATGTTACCGTTCAAATTCACACATTCCCAACCCCCTCCCTGCAACCAGAGATGACTAAAATAATGGAAAATTGCACATGTTTGATACAGTATTGTGATCTGTTAGAACATTCAAAAGCATTAATGACAAAAAAAATTGTTTACAGGGTTTTTTAACTTGGAAGATAAAGGCTGCAGCTGCATGCACTTACCTGGGAGTATGTCTTACTAGTTCAGTAGGACATTTCTAAGTAAGCATGTTTCAGGCATGGACTATAAAAATCTGGGTGTCTTACATTTTATACAGGTAGACATTCTATGCATTCTTCATCCTCAGCCAGTTCTAGATGAGTTCTGGATGTCAGCTGCACTGCCATTGTAAGTGGGGGGAGATAGGAGGCTGTTGGGTGCACATCTTCAAGTACTAGAATGTTAAATTTCACTTCTTTCGCTGTGTCTTATCTCTTTGCTGAGCTCATGACCTTGATAACATGCTCCTCTGGCTTTGCTGGGAATAGGAGCCTGTTAATTTAGGTGCGCTGCAGTTCACCCTCTGATTGGCCCAAGTCCAACAGGGGACCCCACTTTGAATCCTGTATATCTTCCCCCTTTCCCACCTGCGGAGTTAGATCTAACATTGAACATATGCACAGATGACCTGCCTTTACTGTACTCAATAAAGTTGGTCCTTCCGAAGGAACGTTGTTGAGACTGATTGCTGTGGGACTCTTGACACTGGATCAGTGCAGAGACAAACATGTAGCAGATGAGATGTCAGTGAGGTGACTTTGAAGCCAATGAGTTAAACTGCAAAGGCTAAACAAGTCGGATAGTGTGACACCCTTTCCCAATTAGACTCTTCCAGCTGTTTAATGATCAGCAAGTGAAACATTTCCTGTTATGGATATGCAGTATGGAGGGGGTAGATATACCTGCATGTTAAGCAGGTGGTGCTGGGGAAGTTGGCAGTAGCAAATATATCAGTAGCAGAGTGAAAAGTTTTGTTCCTAACTTTAGATAATGCTAGGGCTGCAGTCCCTGCTTGCCTGGGAGTAATTCCCATTAATTGAACTCAGAGAGACTTACTTCTGAATATAGTATGCAGATGTGAAATGCCATTTCAGTACTAGACATCTTTTGAACTCATGTAAGTTAACCATTTGGTTACAGTACAACTTCTCTTTATACAGTACAACCTCTCTTTGCTGTGCAAACAGTTATGGCCAACCAGTGAGTCAACCTGGCTGCTTCTTCTGGAGATGTGTCCTCTCCTGCAATACTATACTGTGCATGAAACATGTCAAAACACTCATCAGAAGCATAATTTAAAACAGCTTAATATAAACTGTATCATACCACACAGATGCTAGAGTTTCTAAAAAAGTCTGGCAAAATTATACAAGCATATATTTTTAAAAAGGTATTGGTTTTGGCAAGGAATGCATTTTTCTGCTTGGGATGCTAGAATAGAGATCTAAGACAGTGCAAAAGAAGAATTTATCTCTTTATGGGATTGTATGGGATTGCTAGAATAGAGATCTAAGACACAGTGAAAAAGAAGGTTTATCTCATCATAGGATTGCACTGTTACTTCAGTCTAAGCCCATCAACTTCAATGGGTCTAAATTAGAGTATCTGTCTGCATAGAATTACATTGATAGTGTCTGTTATGAGCAGGCTACAGAATTACCTTTTGCCTCCGGGAGATAGCTTACCTGAAAATCTTGAATGAAGGAGAACTTTTTCACTATTGTGTGATCTAACTATGAAAATTAATAGTTCTACCATGAGTACGATTCAGGCTTGATCTTCTCTCAGTCTTTCCTCAGGCTTAAATGACTGAAGGCCCTGCTCCTTGTTATATTTGTTAAGGAGTGGAGCTTGACTTCAACTAGAAGTACAGCTGTTTTGTCTGCTGCTCTGGAGTTATTGGAGTTATTCTTTGGAAAATTCATTTTGTTCCCGCTCAGATTTCTTTCTGAAAGCAAAGGGAAACATGTTTGTTTCAGTGTACCTCTATAAATTAGTGACATCTGTATTCTGTCATACATTTTCATTCTGTTGTTTTTAACCCTATTGAGACAAAATGGAAGTCTAGGTGGGGATGTGGGAGATAAACACAGACCTGCATGGATACCCCGAGGCAGGAAGGAGTGACAGCAGGTTTTTTAAAAAAAATTATTTATACCCTGCCTTTTTACCCCAAATGGCTGGGCTGTATTGAGGAGACTCCAAAGGGTCTCCCCTGTATACATTGCAAATAGATTGAGCCTTCTTGAATTGAACAGTGGTTCTGTTTTTAGAGAAGAAATGGGGGGGGGCACCATGAAAGAGAACATAACAAACAACCTTAGGAATCTCATAGCATTAAAAAAAAATACAGGCTGCTTTTCAAATTCTATCAAATTATGTGAAAGTAGGAGACATAGGAAGGGGGTAATGAGTCTTATTCTATTACACTTCCATTAACTCATTTTGATCATATATTTACCCAAGTAAACATGCAGCATGATTCTATCCATGTGAGAAGGCTTCATGAGTGGAATGAGATCTACTCTAAAGTGTTTTGACTAAAACTGTATTGTGTTTGTGTAGCGAATGCTGCAGCTTTATGAAAGCCAATATCTAAAACCCTCTGTGACCATTTAGAATAGGTAACTAGTTGGAGATAATTTGTGATTTATTTGACAAACACAAGGAAGCAAATTTCCTGACACTGTAAGAGTTTTTTCTTCTTCTTAGAAGAGATCAAAGAATATTATAATATTTATTTATTTCATCTGATAAGCTTTTTGGATCTGAAAATAAATAATTTTCTGCTTTCCCACAAGTTTTTGCTTGGAGGCTGATCAGTTGAATATATACTTAGAAGAAATTCTTCCAAAAGACCTTATTCCAAGCAAGACTACTGTCTTGAAAGGGAAATAAGATGGAAGTTGTTTCTGTTAAAAACTAAACAATCTTTTAATGGTAATTTATTTTCAAGAAGAATGTTCATGCAATGTTCTCTGACAAAATGAGAGACTTAGTTCATCTCTCTCACACCCTGAAATAATTTTTCCTAAGGATAAGCTTGATAACTCATTAACATCTTTCTTAACTTCAGTATGTTTTCCAACAGAAGTTGGGCACCCCCTCCTTCAGGATTATTTTGCTAAACTCTACCATGACCCTCAAATCAAGGCAGAGCCCTGTAAAGAAACTCCCTTTACTGTCTCACTGTCCAAGTTGAAATTCCCCAAACAAAAATTGACTTACCTGAACCTCACCAATTTGTCTGCTGTGGGGGCAAACAGGCCTGTGCTTTCCAGTCCATAATGCCTTGGCTTATCATGGGTGCACTGTACTGTATGGACTGCTTACCCTCTCTTTGATGCTGTTAAAAAGCCTTTTACCATTTACATCCCCAATGCTGAAGGGCCAGGACAGACAGCAGCATCTGCAAGTTCACTGCTGTCAGAGTCCTGCAGCAATCAACAACATTCCTTCAGAAGGTTCAAGTTTATTGAGTACAGTAAAGGCAGTTCATCTGTGCATACATTCTGTTGTTGCCCTGCAAGGCGCTTATAGCGCTCTTATGTACATAGTTCATAAGTGATAAAAACTGGACTGTGCAAATAGTGTGCAAAAGGGACTGAACTGTGTGGTGACCCAAATGAACCAGCTGCAGACACATGCCAGCAGAGAAAAGCCTTCTCCTGAGATGATGTGCTAATGGTTCCTGAGGTTACCTGCCCTCATACCTGCTGAAAATGGACCAGCTCCCTAGCCACATGAAGCACTGAAAGCCAGACAAATGCCATATCAAGGCAGCAGACCAGAGACATGAGATCCAAATGCCATGAAGAAGCTTCTTCCTTGCACGTGCAGGCAGCATTCCCTTCCCCCACTCAGCCTCACCTAGCTGAAGCTACAGCCATGAGACAATAGAGGAATGTCCATGACAATGACTCTGGCCACATGAGTCATCATCCCTCCAGGTGCCACTGCCCTGCTCAGAGTTACTAGATCTCAACATTGTCCACTCCCTTAGAGCCTTCCCCCTGAACCCAGGTCCAATCATCATGCTTTGGGGATGGACCAGTAGGTGTGCCAGGGGATCTGGCCAGCCTAGCCCCCCCCATGCCACCTCATAAAAGAGGGCACCCAGACATGTGCTCTCTCTCTCTCTCTCTCTCTCTCCCCCCTATACCCACCCTAACTCCATGACTCTTGGTTTGTGCAGCCAGAGTCTCCACATGTCTCTGCTGGTTCAAGACACAACCCTATTACCCCATAGTCTCTCTTATTTTTCCTAAGGATCGCTTCATCCCGCCGAGGACAGGTAAAGTATTACCCCTCAACGATTATCCTGCTAATGCAAATGTGCTATCCTCCTCTCTCTAATTTTCCTAGACTTAGATCTGTTACCTAGTATGAATGGTGCCAGTTGACTTGGGATGCACTGAGGAGTGCAAGTGCAGTTGTTTACATGATAATGATGCAACCATATGTCTAAAATATTCCAGAATTTTTTAAAAAATTAACTGGCAACATGCAATACCCTAGACTTTGCTCAGAAGGTGTAATGTAGGCCAGACTTGGTTATTTGTGACCTAAGATGAAGGTTTCATTAGAAATAGGGAAATAAGCACCTCATGGAAACCCACACAAAAAAGGATTACTGTTTCTGACTGTCAGCGAGCTGTCATTTCTCTGGGACGGCCCCTCTTCCTTCCCTCCCTCCTCGTGTTATTCTCTTATGGTATGCGGCTGTAACTGCCAAGTTTCTCCTACAGGTGGACGACGGAGTGTTATGTCTTCTTGCCTTGCTTAATTAGATTCCCGTGTGACCTCAACTTGTGTTTATGGTTTGAGCTGTTGTAGTTCTCAGGCTGCTTCGCGCCTTTTCTAATCAGCTCCCTTGCGAGGGAATTGCACCCATTGGGTTAACCAAGTTTGAAGTTCCTATATTATATTGTCCCTGTGTATCGTAGTCATTCTGAACAATTCTCTGTATGTTCATGATCAACCATGCTTTGGAAATAAATCTTACTTCTTTGGAACGTGGGTTTGTTCTCCTGACTTGGGATCTGACACTGACTAGGGTTTCCAACTACCTGGGGAAAATAATATGTTGTCCATTTAACAGCAGCTTACTCCACGCTAGAGAGGAGAAGAATGGAACAGAGACTCAGCTTACTACTCTTAACAATTAATAATGTAATTAAGTATGTAATGTAATTTGGAATGGTAGATTTAAATGTATTTCTCTGGTCTGGGGACAAATAAAGTAACTGTACACAGCTGATTGCCCCACTTCAAAAAGTTGCTGCAAGGTCACCTCCATGCTTGAGAGGAGACAAACTCTCACCATTCCACAATTAAAGGTATATCAATCTCCAATTCTGACATATTTATTACCTATGCTATGTTTGTCCCCCACCCAAGTTGGGGATAGCCATATATACTAAGCTTATTATACTTTTAATTTGTTAAAAACACTTTCATTATTCTGTATGCTAATTTACTACCCATCCTCTTTATATATGACTGTTATTTCTATTTCCATTTCATTGTATCTAAAAAGTGTGCATACACACAAAAGCTCATACCCTGAATAAAACTTTGTTGGTCTTAAAGGTGCCACTGGACTCAAACTTTGTTCAGGAATTATGTTATCAGTGATTTTATTTGCCTATAAATCACAAAAGCTTCAGATGCCTATTTCCACATATTAAGCATCTATTAAAAGGACAAGATACTTCCCCCCAGTACTGTTGGCCACCCTACTCCAGGGTCAAATTCTGCCCTTTCTTGGAACTCACTCACTAGGGTAGGTATTGGACATCCTCCATTCTACATTGGGCTTATCACCTGCTTAGCAAGTTTCTCGCCACTGACTTATTCCTAGGAGGCAAGAACTTTCTTAGGCATGCAGATCAGACTTCCCTCCATGGCATCCTTACACATGCCTGTACTTTGTGATAAAAGTTACCAAACAGCTTATCAGTTCCACAGTTATGACTTGAGAGGACCAGGAGTGCAATTGAGCCATTCAGATTTGGACTTCATATTCTGTTATTTCTCCTCTTGCTTCCTCTCACATTTGGTGCCTCCACAATTTGTTGCCTAATTTCACTCAGTGGAGTTGCTTTCTAGTGCAATTTTTGCCAGATGAAGGAGAAGGATGGGGGTGAAGAAGGAGGGATGAAGGAGAAGTAAGGAAACACATGCCTAACTCAACATAAACGGTGAGACAACCCATTGTAAATTCATCCTTTTGGTGAAATGACACTTCTCCCCAGGTAGATAAGGAGTTTATATTAAGAACCTTAAAGAATCTCTCAGAAAGAGGGAATGGGACAAGAAGATGTTTTAGGGACATTTTTTTATAGGAGAGTAGTGAATCAGATCTCAAGGAAGAAGAAGGCCAACAAAATGACAGAGAAAGAGAGATAAATGAATACATACCTGGAATCTTTAAGATTATTCTGCCTGCTTAATATTTCACCATCAAAGGGGTATGTGTGAGAGATTTTATTTTTCTTTGCTCAGATACTGTTGGTCAATCGTTGCCCAAGTGAGGCCCCGGTCATACGGGCCGGAAAATGCGGGAGGGGGGGAGCGTGGCTGTTTGCCCCAGGGCAAAATAACGCACGAACCTCTCATAGAGGTCCCGTGGTTAGGGGGAGGTGCCAATCACAGGACACTCCTGCGGCGCTGCAAAGAAGCGGGGCCGCGGGGCAAACGGGATTGTGGTTTTTTTGTTAAACTAAAGTGTGCGCATGCTCCGTTGGGTGCTTGTGCGCATCCGTGGAGTCTTGAAAAAAAAACACCCCTTTTTGCGAGGGGACATGGGCGGGCGCTGGAACTACCACTGGAAACGTGATCAGACACCCGCCCATGCCCCATGGTTTCCAGAAACTAGTACCTCGGAGGTACTAGTTTTTTACAGCGCATCTTCGGAGTGAAGCCTCGGGTGAGCCACGGGAGCTCTATGCTTCCCAGATGTGGCGGTGAGATCGCACCCGGAAAAATCCGCCTATCTTCCATCTCTCTAGCATGCCTAATGCTCCGGGTGACCGCAGCCTATGTGCCTTTTCCTTTGGTAACCCATGATTGCTATCCAAGTAAAGTTAAGTAAAGTTTCCTGGAGTTAGTGTTATGTGGTCATTCTGCACTCACACAAGGCCTAACTTGGTTCATGCTTGGCAAATTAGAGGGATATGCCTACCTGGATCTGAATTTCTCTAATAGGTAAGTTTTTTGAGGTTTCTGACAACTGTAGTGATTTGGAGTAGGAGGGTGATTCTAAATTTGAAGAAGAGTCTAATAAGATTAACAGTTAGCTTACAATACAGTCTATATGGGACTTTCCTTGAACACTTACCTGGAAATTTCAGCCACTCCCCCAATCTGTTATCAAAGGTAACTGTTGGGACCATGTTAGGCCTGTTTTAAAATCCCTTCACTGGGTTCCAGATCAAGATGCTGTTGCTCACCTTTAAAATCCTCTATGGCATGTAGCTCACATACCTGAAAGACTGCCCCTCCTTGCCAGGTCCGTAGCTACTGTGGGGCCCATGGGGCCCACCCCCCGTGGTTTTTACGGGCCCCTCCCCCTGGGTGGGTTGGGCTTACCAACCACCTGGAGCCCACTCAGGAGGGGCAGCAGGAGCCACAGGCCCCCCACCAAGCCCCCCATTCCCGCTGCCTTTGCTGAGGTGGGAGAAGTCCAGTGTGGAGGGAGGTCCAGGCAGCTATGGGAGCAACAGCAGGGGCCAGGCAGAGGTGCTGGAGTTGGATGGAGCCCGGTCCTGCCCTTTCGGAGAGGGGTGGAAGAGGACAGGGCCGAGGCAGCCAATGAGAAAAGGCCCCGGGTGCTGACCTGGCTGTTGTGGGGTAGAAGAGCATCGGAATGCCAACAGAGAGGCAGAGAGGAGAAAATCAGTCCGACTCCAGCAGCTTCTCGTTTCTTGTGCTGCTCCTTAGACTCCCCCCCACTCCGAGTCCCAGCTGGGGGTTCGCAATGGCTACATCCCCCCCTCCATTTGGTTGGGACCCCCTTGTGACAAAGAAGGCCCCCTGGAAACACCCACAGCAGGGCAACAGGGGTACAAACAGAAAGAGGAGCAGACCCTGAGTCCTCACCAGTGTTCCCTCTAAGCTGGGTTAGTGTGAGCTAGCTCATAGTTTTTTAGTCTTTGGCGCATCCATTTTTGTCTTAGCTCAGGAGGAATGGCTCCAGAGCAAACTAATTTATGCAGCAGCCAACTTGCTTGCTCACAACTTTAATGTAAGTATTATTATTTATTATTTATTGTATTTATTATTTAGTTATTATTTAGAAGTATGAGCATGGCATGGCAGTACTGCACAGACATATAATGGCAGGCCCCCTGAGAAAAACATTGGCCCCCTGAGCAAAAAGTTGTTAGCTACGGGGCTGCACCTTGCATTACTTCTGTCCAGTAATAGCCCAGAATTTCCCCCCAGTGTCTGCTCCATGCCTATGGAACAACCTCCAAGTGGGGGTTGGGGAGGTTTTACCCATCTGACTTTCTGTAAAGGAAAATTATTTCACAAAGCATGTGGAACGGTCTGAGTCTGGGCTTCTGGAAATATGTGCACCGGTGTTTTTAAAGTGCATTTAAAAATGTTTTAATATGTTAGTATCTTTTGAAATTTATTTCATTTTTCTAATGTTTTTAATTATGTCATTTTATATAGTTTTATTATACTTTATTATCACCTGTCCTGGATCCAGACTTGGCGGAATAAAGGAGAGTTTACAATTTTTCAAGAAGAAAGAAGAAGAAAGAAGAAAGAAGAAGAAAGAAGAAAGAAGAAAGAAGAAGAAAGAAGGAAGAAGGAAGAAGGAAGAAGGAAGAAGGAAGAAGGAAGAAGGAAGAAGGAAGAAGAAGAAGAAGAAGAAGAAGAAGAAGAAGAAGAAGAAGAAGAAGAAGAAGAAGAAGAAGAAGAAGAAAGGCTCTGGGTTCCAGGTTAGCACATGAGCATACTTCTAACTCTTAACCTGCTGGTGGCAGCAGAAGGGAATTCTGTGTTTGTGCGTGTGTGGAATAAAGCTAGAGAGGTAAAGTCCTCATTGAGGTTAAGCAGCTTGAGACAAGGGCGAACTGAATAAATTCTAAATAAATGAATACTCCCCCCATGGTAAATGAAGTGCCCTCAGGACCTGTTTTGCCACACCAAGCTCCTCAAAAGAATAAGATACAAATGTGACCAATAAATAAATGCAAACTCTTCTTGGTTTTGTGGTTACTGGCATATTTTAATGTTGTCATCCAGCAGTATAGGATAAATTTTAAATGTTTTTGATTGTGCATCATCATACTGTCCATCATACTGTCCAATCATGTAATGTCCCTGTATAGATCTATGCTGCAGCCTCATTTGGAATAATATGTATAGCTCTGGTCCTCTTATCTCAAAAAAAGTCATTGCAGAGCTGTAAAAAGTGCAGAAGAGGGCAACCAATATGATTAAAGGGTTGGAGCATCTCCCCTATGAGGAAAGGCTGAAGTCTGGGATTTTTCAGTTTAGAAAAGAGACAACTAAGGGAGAATATGATAGAGGTTTATAAAATTATGCATGGGATGGAGAGAGTTGAAAAAGAGAAATTTTCTTCTTCTCCCAAAATACTAGAACTCAGGGGCATTCAATGAAGCTGATGGGCAGTAGGTTCAGGACAGAGAAAAACGAACACTCCTTTACACGGAGAGTAATTAAAATGTGGATTTTGCTGCCAGAGGATGTAGTGGTAGCCACAGGAAGAAACAGCTTTAAAAGGGGATTAGATAGATTCATGGAGAATAAGTCTATCAATGGCTACTAGCTATGGTGACTGAGGGGAACCTCCACATTCAGAGGCATTAATCCTCTGAGTACCAGAGCCAGGAGGCAACATCAGGAGAAGACCTCAGCCTCTATGCCTTGTTGTTGGCCCTCCAGAGGAACTGGTTGGCCACTGTGTGAGAGAGGATGCTGGACTAGATGGACCGCTGGTCTGATTCAGCAGGGCTCTTTTTATGTTCTCATTCTTTGCTAGTCTATTGCAGACATCCTGCCTGTATTGCCTGTATTGCCTCATGTGAGCAGGCAAATATCCTTTGCACATGTATGAAGTATGGTCATGGTCTTCACATTAATATATATATCTTCAAGTTTAATACAGAATAAACCTGAAAAGAAAACGAACACTTTGGTAGCCCCCACCCTCTGCCGTTACATTTGGATCAGATTTGCACATTCTGATCTTGAATTGGCTGACCTCTAGCAAAAGTTCGCTGGATTCCACAGTTCTATCCAGCTGAGAAAAAACATTGCCATTATTGAGGTTTTCATCCTATTGGGGAGATACATTTTTTCTCCCTATTTTTAAAGAAACTAGCATAAGCTAAATGATTTCCATATTTCAGGAGCTAGGGCATATGGAGGTTGATGGAATGAAACATTGCCTTAAATCTTTTAAATGATTTTTGGCTGTGCATTTGGAATGCCTGGTGTAGGATTAACATTGTCTAGTTCATAGACGTACTTGACTGTCAAGTGCAGTAATAATCTAAATAACTAGCTGTGTATGTTAATCTAGCTGATTATTAAATATGAAAAACAATTTTACTGTGAACTTCCTGGAGGAGGTTGGTTAAAAATTTAAAACTGAAATAATAAAAATTAACACCAATGATGAGCCAGTGTGGTACAGAAGCTACATATCTGTAAGCTGTAATATGCAGTCTGAATGAGAGAAAGCCTGGTGCTGGCAACAGAAAATGGTGCCAATCCTTATATAGATTCAGAAAACCCTTCCCAAGCAAACAGAACAGTTTAATGATTGGGAGAACACTGTGTACTGGCAGACCTACTACCATAATCTGCTTTGACTAGAACACCTGCTAACTCTTCTGGTTGGATAAAGTTGAATCATTCTACCCCTCCTTTTCTCAATGTCTCTTTTCCCCAGCGTGATGCTGATGGATGTGACTATAAAAAATCAGATGGTACAGGAACTAGTGGAGCTGCTGTAGCTCAAGTGGTTAAGACGCTGAACTGCAGGCTGTGGAAGGTCAGTAGTTCAGCAGTTCAAGACCCGGGTGCACGACGGAGTGAGCTCCCGTCTCTAGTTCCAGTTCCTGCCAGTACAGGAACCAGTAGTTACAATAGACACTTCTGAATACGAATGTCACTTTTTTAGGAATTGGTTGCAAAATACTGAATATATTAAAAGAAAGAAGGGATTTGCTTTGGATTTTCATTAGTTAATTTCTGAATGAACATAAGAACATAAGAGAAGCCAATGTTGGATGATGCCAATGGCCCATCCAGTCCAACACTCTGTCACATAGTGGCCAAAAATACCAGGTGTCATCAGGAGGTCTAGCAGTGGGGCCAGGACACTAGAAGCCCTCCCACTGTTGCTCCCCCCAGCACCGAGAATACAGAGCATCACTTGCCCCAGAGTCCCTATCTACACCTTGTGGCTAATAGCCACCGATGGACCTCTGCTCCATATGCTTATCTAATTCCCTCTTGAAGCCGTCCATGTTTGTAGCTGTCACCACCTCCTGTGGCAGTGAATTCCATGTGTTAATCACTCTTTGGGTGAAGAAGTACTTCCTTTTATCTGTTTTAACCCGACTGCTCAGCAATTTCATTGAGTGCCCACGAGTTCTTGTATTGTGAGATAGGGAGAAAAGTACCTCTTTCTCTACCTGCTCTATCCCATACATAATCTCTGCTTCTGAATCTTATAAACCTCGATCATGTCACCCCTCAGTCGTCGTTTCTCCAAGCTAAAGAGCCTCAAGCACTAACCTTTCTTGATAGGGAAAGTGTTCCAACCCCTTTTATAATTTGAGTTGCCCTTTTCTCCACTTTTTCCAAAGCTATAATATCCTTTTAGAGGTGTGGTGACCAGAACTATACACAGTATTCCAAATGAGGTCGCACCATTGATTTATATAGGGGCATTATGATATTGGCTGATCTGTTTTCAATTCCCTTCCTAATAATCCCCAGCATAGCATTGGCCTTTTTTACTGCAGTCACACACTGTCTCGACAATTTCAGTGAGTTATCTACTATGACTCCAAGATCTCTCTTGGTCAGTCTCTCCCATTTCGGACCCCATTCAACATTTATTTATAGTTAGGATTTTTGGCTCCAATGTGCATCACCTTGCACTTGGCCACATTGAATCCCATTTGCCACGTTGACACCCACTCACCCATCCTCAACAGATCCCTTTGGAGTGCTTCACAATCCTCACTGGTTTTCACCACCCTGAACAACTTTGTGTCATCTGCAAATTTAGCCACCTCACTGCTTACTCCCAAGTCCAAATAATTAATAAATAAGTTAAAAAGCATCAGACCGAGTACTGATCCCTGTGGTACCCCACTGCTAACCACCCTCCACTGAGAAAATTGCCCATTTATACTCACTCTCAGTTTCCTATTAATTAGCCAGTTTTTGATCCAGAAGAGGACTTGTCCTTTTATCCCATGACTATTGAGCTTACTTAGGAGCCTTTGATGAGGAACTTTATCAAAAGATTTCTGGAAATCAAGGTAAATAATATCTATTGGGTCCCCCTTGTCCACATGTTTGTTCACCCCCTCAAAGAACACTAGCAGGTTAGTGAGACAAGATCTTCCCTTACAGAACCCATGCTGAGTCTGCCTTAATAGTTTTTGTTCATCAATGTGCCTACTAATTATTTCCTTTACAACAGTTTCCACCAATTTACTCGATATCGACGTCAGACTGACTGGCCTGATTTCCCGGATCTCCTCTGGAACCCTTTTTAAAGATGGGGGTGACATTAGCTACCTTCCAGTCCTCAGGAATGGAGGCAGATTTTAATGAAAGATTAGATATTTTTGCCAGGAGATCCACAAGTTCACATTTGAGTTCTTTCAGAACTCTTGGATGTATGCCATCTGGGCCTGCACATTCATAATAAACATACAATTATCCTATCACATCTAGTTCGGCATTTAGGAGGATGAGTTGCTCAAAACAAGGTGAGAGATAAATTTACACATGACAACTGATAAAAGAGTCACATGCTTCGACCTGTTTGTTATGTCTCACTTTTTGGCACGCCTCATATTTCTTGGACAGCTTCACATCACATATGACTCCAGAAGTTTAATGGATAGTTCCTTTCCTTTTTGACCCAGGATTTCTTGCCATCCCAAGTCAGTTTCTCAGACTGACATTGGTGTTTCAGATGCACACTTCATCTTGAGAAAATATGCCATTGTAGTGGCAGAGTTCATTTCTTAGCAGTAGGTGATTTCCTTGTGGTAAATGTCTTGAAAGAACCTCAGGAACTGCAAGCAGTACTATTCACTTTCCACCCCCTACCTCTCATTTGTTTCTTTAGTTTTTTGTTGTGGTTATTTAGACCAGGGTGAAGGTGGTTTCTGTTTATTCACATGATTTATATCCTGCTTTTCTGCTCTCAAAACCACAGTGGCTTATAGACCAGAAGGTCTGTAGTTCAGCAGTTCAAGACCCTAGTGCTGCATAACAGAGTAAGTTCCCATCTCTGGCCCCAGGTCCTGCCAACCTAGCAGTTAGAAAGCAAGAAATTGCAAGTAGATAAATATATACTGCTTCAGTGGGAAGATAAAAGCATTCGGCATGCCTCGGCATTTAGTCATGCCGGCCACATGACCACAGAAACATCTTCGGACAGCGCTGGCTCTTCGGCTTGGAAACGGAGATGAGCACCGCCCCCTAGAGTTGGATTTGACTAGCTTTCAAGCAAGGGAAACCTTTACCTTCATCTTTCTGCTCTCATCAGAGCCACCAATGAACTAACAGATTAAAAAATTATTAAAAGAAAACTAAAACACATAATTAAAGCAAATAAAACATTAGCTAAAACATACACACATAAAACAGCGATTCATATGTAGGACAGGAATGAGGGATTACTGAAGAAAACCAGAGAGAACAAAAAAGTCTTAATTCACTGATAGAAGATGGCAACAGAAAGGACAGACAAGTCTCCCTGGGGAGAGATTTCTCGAGCAAGCTCTAGAGCAACTGATTGCAGGGTTGCCACCAGCTTAATCTCAGAAGGTGGGGGCACCTGAAGCAGTGCCTTGGAAGATGACTGTAGCGGTCAGGTAAGTTCATAAAGGAGTAGGTGATCCTTCAGGTATGCTGGGCCCAGACCATATAGGGCTTTAAAGGTCGGCACCTTGAATTGTGCTTGGAAACAGACTGGGAAACAATGCAGATGGAACAAGACTGGACTACTCCAGTCAACATTCTGGCTGCAACATTCTGCACCAATTTAAGGTTCTGACCACTTTTAAAGGGCAGCCCCATATGAAGTGCATTGCAGTAATTTAAACTAGATGTAACCATGGAATGCACCCAGGGCTGGATTTAGATGAAGAGAGGCCCCAGGCTACTCCACTTGTGAGGCCCCTCCCACTCCCCCACCCTCATGACTAGAAGAAGAAGGAAGAGTGTTATAAACAAAATTGAGTGAAGCCAAGGATGATGATGGGTATTTAAAATTCTGCAATTCATAATTTCTCCTCTAAAGGACATAAGATGTTATTGTTAAATACCATAGTGATTGAAAAAATGCATAAATGTTAAAATTAACACTGAAAAACTTTTGCAATAATTGAACTTTGTATACCTTTTGTGGAATAAGGATTAATTTTTAGGAAAATGAAGTTATAATGTTATTCTTTAAAAAACCAAATTACCTTGCTTTTACAAATTATATTGCCTCGGAAGTGTAAATAATATGATCATGATTACCTGACAGTGTGGCAGTTTT
>NW_015169838.1:274044-278285 GCF_001447785.1 Gekko japonicus | reverse complement strand
CCAATAGGATACTTTCTCATGTGATAATTCTGACCACAAATCAACATCTGTTACAGTAGATCTATGTTTGGCATTATCTTTATCAGCATCTGGAACACCTTGGACTTGGCCTATCTTACCAGGTGTGAACTGCAAAATCTGAGTATTTACATTATTTTCTTGTGGCTCTTTAGCCTCTCCCTGTCCAGTAAGTGACTCTTGAATTAGTTCTATATTTTCAGTTTGAGCAAGCATCATGGCTGCTTCCTCATAATCAGCTTTTATTTACATTATTTTCTTGTGGCTCTTTAGCCTCGCCCTGTCCAGTAAGTGACTCTTGAATTAGTTCTACATTTTCAGTTTGAGCCAGCATCATGGCTGCTTCCTCATAATCAGCTTGCTGTTCCACATCCTGCTTCGCAGGATGCTCATTAAAAATACAAAACCTTTACCGTTGAAAATGACTGTCTCTTAATTTTGGGGAACTACTTCTAGAGCCAAAGAAAATTTGTCAAGGCCTGTGCTAGGGCATATATGTCCTATGATTTAGAGGTGTAAGCTCCCTGACGTTCCACCACTGACATTCTCACAGTAACAGAAATGAAGTTATTTCACACTATAGAACAAGCAAAAATAACCACCTTTCAACAGAAGCTGGCTTGAGCAGTATGTAGTTCCAAACTTTTAACTAAAGGGGAGTCATGGATGGATACATTCACTCCCCACTCCCAGTGGTTCCAGGTAGAGAGCAAGTTCACAGTCTCAACTGCCACTGCCAACAAGCTGTTGACCCCACTTAACAAGTTGCACATTTGGAAAAAGAGAGACCCAGTCACTATTGCTTTTTTAATCTCATGTATTTTAGAAAGTAGTGTTAAAGATTGTTTAGTATGAAGGCAGCATATCACCAGGAAGGCCAAAACACTAAATTAAAGGCTTCCCTTGGTTCCCCAAGCCCTTTGCAGGGTTCAAGTCTGTCAGCTTCTTGCTAAGGCTTTCCCAGCTTGGCTGTTGTACCATGTAGGCCTGGCTGAGCAGCCCACATTTTCCTCTAGGGCTACTCAGTATAAATCAAGTTTTCACAACACCTCTCACACTGGAATGAAGGAAGAAATCTTTCTTGAAGTTTTGCCCAGGAAGAGTGGGTGAACTAGCTGACCAAAAAAAGAAAACAAAGCACCAGACTTTCTAATATTCTTTTCCCCATAAAGAACATTATGATAAGCATGAAAGAATCCAAAAAGGTATGTTGTGGAGCCTTGCCATCCTGAAGAGATTATAGCTTCTGCTGACATTACACTTTTCTTGAATACTGATTTCTTATTACAATACCTTGGGTCAAATTGACAGGCCCCGAACTGGTGTTTCAGAGCAGTCTCTGTTGTTACAGTTCTCACTAGCTAAGGATAAGTTTTGCCAACTGCTGACCATGAAAGATTCTTCTCTCTGTGTGTGTGTGTGTGTGTGTGTCTGTGTGTCATGGCACAGAGAAAAGGGTTAGACCCCATTTACTATTGCTTGTAACTGACCAAATATTGTCCCTCTTTGGCCTTTTGAGAAGATAGTGGAGATGCCTTTAAAATGTTATTAAATAAATTGTTAGTGTGCATGCAACATGCACTCAAGTTTTAGGCTGTGGCCAGATGTGCCATTTGGTGTGGAGGGGTGGTGAGCTTATTTCCCCTGGTTGAAATTGACATGGCGTTGCACGATCACACATCCTTTGTAGCTGCGGGCTCAGCCCATCACTGCCCGCTCAAACAGCATGTTCAGCCGAGTGGGCTTTTTTTTGGCTTTTGTTTCCCATGCACATAAATGAGGAATCGTACCTCTGCATTGAGGGTTCCCCATGGAGTATGCAGTTATGTGCATACCACTAAGTGAGGGAAAACTACCAGCACAAGCAGACCATCTTGATGGCATGAGAGTGTGCTCGAGCGATCAGAAAGGGGAAAGTCCATCCATAGCTCATCAGCAAGAATTAGGACTGGACTTTCTCTGGTATCTTTTAACTCTGCTTCCATGGTGGGGCAGCACAGTGTGCTGACGGCTGCAGGACCTTTCCCAGATGTTGCTGTCTGATTGTTCCCTTTAGATCCGTCAGGCATTTGCCACTGAGTCGGGTCTAAAGGCAAGTCTGACCACAGCCTTAGACTGTTTTTAGGTCTGGATGTTAAACATCTGAGTTGAGGAGGGGGAGGGGATGCATCTTGATGCTGAGACACATGATCAAGGGCACAGAATGCTGGTGTTCTGCTTCTCTTCCAAGCTCCACCCTTTGTGCTGTGAATTTAACAATAACCACAGGCTGTCTGTCTAGCTCTCTCTCTTTTAAGAAGCAAAAGAACTTGTGTCTGGCATGCAGCAGTACTTCCTAAACCAATGTTATATTGTTTATAACCAAAAGCCCATTGTGTACAAAACCAGTGGATTGGCCAGAGGTACAATTGCTTCTAATGAATATCTCAGTTGGTCAGAAAGTCAAAGGTGTGTGTGTTTGTGGAATGCTGCTTCCTATCCTTCTTGAACAGCCCCTCATCACCAGTGTATTAGTCTTAGGCATTTCTTTGGAATTCATGTTGATATTTCCAGCTTTAGTGACTTTCAGTATTTCTTGAGCTTTAGTAATGTTCAGTATTTCTTGAGAAGCTTCATATTTATCCTTCTTCTGCTAATTTACAGGGGTTTTACAGGAAATTTGGAGACAAACATGGCTTGACTTTGAGGTAATGGCCTTGAACACCCATCAATCCATGGATTTGTTTACATGTTCAAGGGGTAGATCAGACAGAACAGTTAGGATCCCCACAAAACCAGGTTTAAATCCTCGCTCTGCCATATAGGATGCTTGAACACATGAAGGTGCCTTATACTAAATCAGACTCTTGGTCCTTCAAAATCAGCATTATCTACTCAGACTGGAAATGGGTCTCACATCACCTACTTCACATCACCTACTGCCAGATCCTTTAACTGGAGATGCCAGAGACTGAAACTGGGACCTTCTGCATGCCAAGCAGATGATCTACCACTGAACCACAGCCCCTCCCATTAATTTTAAAAGATGGCATAAGGTGTAATGTGGTGGTTCAGAATGTGAATGATTTAAATCTTCCTACAGCCATGGATCTATTGTGTGACCTTAGGCAGCCCACCCTCTTTCACCCCTTCCAAAAAGTTACATTTTGGAGCTCATAATACTGCTCTAAAGGTTATGCAGGATTGATTTACAGTTGTCACAGAATATGATGGAATGCTGAGCTGGTGGATTGCAAGACCATGGGCCAGTCATTCTCTTTAAGCCTAACCTATCTCACATGGCTGGTGTGAGAATAAAATTGAGGAGGTGAGAATGCCACCCTGAACTTGTTGGATGAAAGAATGGATAAAAGTGTACTAAATAAATTTAAAACAGATTTCACAACTCTTTGGCATGATTAAGGGTCTTTAATGCACCTTCTTAACCTTGAGTAGTATGCTGATCATATAAATAACAGTACAACTGTTCTCTCTGTGATGGATGATAGTTCACAGAGAAACACATTCTTTCCATATTTTAATACCTGCAGTTGATATCACAGGACAGCCAGAGAATATTTTTTTTTGGCCCCCCGTAGGGGATTTTTTAAAATTGCATTTTCTATAAACTACAAAGAAACAAGGGAGGGTATACTACAGATAAAAGTAAAGAAAACCACTAAAAACCCAAAAGATGGTTGTCATACACAATGCTTACAAAATTGGCCTCTAATATGTTAGCTTATAATGCTACGTTAAGTGAGTACATAGTTCTTGTTGCTTAAATTAGCATCTATAACAAATCTGGCTATATAAAGAACTCTAAAGAAAAATGCTTTAAATTGACTTAAAACAGGATCCAGAGAACAATCACAACTCATTTTTTTCCTTCTTGTTTCTCAATCGATAGCTTAATTTAGGCCGCCCCCAGTTCAGAAACTGAGTCCTCATTAGAAGGTCCCAGTACTCCTTCTTCTTCACTTCCCTTGCTGCTGCCATCATCATCAATGTTCCCTGTAAGCTGTGGAGTCTTGGGAGCAAAAATTCTACTTTGTGAGCGACTGGCATTAAAGTTGTGAGCAAGCAGTTTGGCTACTGCATAAATGAGTTTGCTCTGGAGCCATCTTTCCTGAGCTAAGGAAAAAATGTGTGAGCTGGAGGCTAAAAAACTGTGAGCTAGCTCACACTAACTCAGCTTAGAGGGAACACTGATCATCATCTTTTTCGCCTTCCCTTGCTGAACC
>NW_015169838.1:254001-273851 GCF_001447785.1 Gekko japonicus | reverse complement strand
CTTGCTCCATTTTTTTCTGTCTTTTTAGTATTTTCATTTAGTTGGCTTTGTTGTGAGTCGAATTTTGCATGTAGTGATGTCATTTGTTCCAGCAGAGGGCGCAAAGCCTCAGTCAGCATACTTTAGAAGTCTATAGTAGTGTCCTGTTTAGGACCAGAACTCACTGGGCTGTCATTTCCAGCAGGGCACTTCAGTTTCGATTGCTTGTCTTTCTCCTCCCTCCTCAGAGGTGCCATGTTTGGGAATTGTTTACTTTTTAAGAAATGTTATCAAAGTCTCTGAAGCCTTTAGAATTGCTTGGTAAGTTCTCAATAGTTCTTTATTTTAGTCCATTTGCTTTTACAGTCTGCCCCCCCTCATAGCTGCGTTTTCCAGACCACTCTTTCTTTTGGAGAGGGAGTTTCCCCCCCCATTCTGATAAAAGGAAGTTTTCAGTCTGCTTTTCTGGAGTCTTCACTTAAACAAACACTCACTTTTCCGTGTAGATCTCACCCTTCACGATTACCTCACCCGGCCACCAAGTACTTGTCCCGGTGTGCGTCGCCGTGTCCATTTCAGAAATCAGCGGCGGGATCGTTAGGGCAGGGAGTAGCCTCCCTTCACCGGCTGTTTGCTGGAGGAAGAGCCCTCCAAGCGCCCCATGGCTAGGAGCCATTGCTAGGGCTCCGGGGGGGATGCAGACAATCGCACCCCCTCCCATCTGCCAATTCACAGCCCGCGTCTCCCGGAGCTCCGAGAGATCGCAGCCGCCATTGAGGGAGCCAAAACCCAGAACCAAAATTTTTGATACCTTATTGAGGAATCAATTTTTGTGTAGGAACTGGCTGAGGAAGTGTCAGGTACCACTAGGTAGAGCCAAAACATAGTTACTCTGCTTCAGCTGTCCTTAAAGGATTACAAACTCCACTGCATTGTGTGTAGAAGCCATCAGCAGCTTAAGAGTTAAGCTACACTAGGTTCATTCTCCTGAATTTTTACTAAAATCTATATAGTACATTAAAGCTATGAATCTTATTAATGACCACATAAAAATAAGGAGGAAATTAGAACCTTATGAGACGTTCTTTTGTGTGCATATGGCAAGGGCATCCCAGTCCAAGAAATCTTGCCAAAAACTCCTTGACATTTTTTCCTGCACACCGATTCTATTTTTTAAAAAAAGGGTTTCCGAAATGGAAACATAATTTTAAATGATTTTTTATCTTTCCACCTCTTATTTCTAGGAGGATAGAGTTCCCTTGGATTGGCAAAAGCAATATATGAAATGATAAATATTGAGTGACCGGTTGACTTGATGCAATAGAGGAATCTTGCATACTGGATAAAAAAATGGCTTGGAATGTGGATGACAGTTCAAGTTCTATTTTCAGCTCTAAATAAGAACATGTTGGATGCACCAGAAATCAGTTATGGGTTGAAGTCAATGGGCATAGAAGGGTGTAACTGCTCAAGATTGCATTGCTAGGTAGAGGTCCCTCTTTGGACAAATATTTGTCTGGATCTCCCGGGCTAACCACTGTTGCTCAACCCTACTTGGCTAACAGAGTTGTGTGAAGGTTGTAATGGTATTCCCCCCACAGCCCATCCTTGGGACAATGGTAGAATATAAATCACTACATATATTTGCAAACAAACTACATTCCTTTAACATAGGATAAAGTTTTGATTAAATAGCAGTCCTTTAGAGAATTTCCACCAAATATTCTTAGTAGACCATTTTCTGAGTTTATTATAAACAAATACTTCTAAGTACAATGATCTGGCCATCCTTCACATCTCTTGTTCCTTAAGATTGTAAGCAAGGCTCAGAAATCCTGAGTCGGCATCAAACTATTATTTTATGGCTTCTAGTAATACAGTATTTAGAACATTGTGCTCTCACATTAGAAACCTTACATCTGCACCATGGGTTGTTCACTGTATTCATAAATTGCTTTTTAGCTTTCAGATTTTCAAGAACAGTTTACAGGGCAAACTGAAATTTATGTCACCTAAACCCCAAACAGCAACAAACCTGTAAAACAAAACAACACAAAACAAATTGGGAGAATTCACACCAGCCTACTTTTGCCTATGCATATTTTTGGATCAGAGAAGGTCAAATGTAGCCAGAAAATGTTCAGTGGGGGGCATGTGGGAGGCACCGGAAGTGACATACCAGAAGTGATGTGATGGGAGGATGGGAGCACTATACTTGCCACAGCAGAGAGGAGGGGAGCATTGGACAGCATCAGTTTGTCTGTGTGCATCTCTACCTTTCAATTGGTGAGACTAGATTCTGGGCTGCTTTTCTGTGTAAGCCGGGGGGGGGGATCTCCCTCTCTTTTGCATTTTGCAATTTTTTTTTTCATTTTTAAAACCCTATTTATTTTTCGGACTGTGTAGTGGAACACTGCGGAAGATTATTGTATGTTGAGGAGGCAGGTGGTGAGCCACACACCTTCTTTAGGTGAATAACACTCAAGGCAGCTGGGGATGAAGAGCACCTGGTGGTAGGAGTGCACTATAAGAGTGGGCGAGGTCTCTGAGTAGAGCCACCAGCAGAAGACCTCATTTGTGGAAAGGCAGCAAACTGGTGCGAAGGCAGCATGCTACAGACCAGGAAGCAAGCTACAAGCAAGGCAGACAGCAAAGGCTTGGTGGCTCCAGTTCAGGTGTTTGTCTTGAGAAGGCTTCTACTCCAGGTTATTATTGTTGTTTAGTTTGTGCTGAATAAAGCTGCATTTTCTCTTCCAAATTGCTTGTTGGAATCCATTCAAATCATGGGTAACAGAGCCTGGAAAAAAGAAAATGAGACTGAGGCTGGGGAAGGGCAGGGAAACTGCCCTGCTGCTTCTTGTCAGTTTCACTCCCCTGGATTAGGTTTAACAGCTGATTGCAGGGGAATGAAACTGACCAGAAGTGGCAGGGCAGCTCTGGAAAGGAAGGGAAAGCCCCCAAGTGCCCCCACCTGCCCTTCCAAATTTTCTGGCTATGGGGTTGCACCTCTCACATCTAGATGGGCCTTAGACACACCCAGAACTTGTGTACAATCAATGGGATATTTCCCCCCTTTGAACGGCAGATCCCTATTGTTCCAAGTTTCAAAGTTGCTTTTCATATATCAACAGAACTGATTTGACATACCTGTTTCTGCCTATCTTGAAAAGGTCTGATTCCTTAGCTGTTCCTGAAGGCTCTCTAGTTTCTTGATCTAAACTTTTGTCCAAGAGGTTCTGTTCCCTCTGATTTGACTATTAGCAAGAGCTAGGCTTCAACAGTACATGGATAGAGAACTGCCAGAAGTGCAAGTTGGGTTTCGAAGAGGACATGTCTCTTGAGAAACCTGTATAAGGGCCAAGAAGCGACAGTTAGAACCGGATATGGAACAACTGATTGGTTCAGCATAGGAAAAGGAGTACGACAAGGATGTATATTGTCACCTTGCTTATTTAATATATATGCAGAGTACATCATGCGAAATGCTGGCCTGGATGAATCACAAGCGGGAATTAAGATTGCTGGGGAAAAGATCAACAACCTCAGATATGCAGACGATACCACTCTAATGGCAGAAAGTGAAGAGGACCTAAAGAGCCTCTTGCTCAGGGTAAAAGAGGAGAGCGCAAAAGTGGGCTTGAAGCTCAACATCAAAAAAACTAAGATCATGGCATCCGGCCCCATCACTCCTTGGCAAATAGAAGGGGAAGTCGTGGAAGTAGTGACAGACTTCACGTTCCTGGGATCCCAGATCACCGCAGACTGTGACAGCAGCCATGAAATTAAAAGACGCCTGCTCCTTGGGAGGAAAGCGATGGCGAACCTAAACAGCATGATAAAAAGTAGAGACATCACCCTGCCAACAAAAGTCTGTATGGTCAAAGCAATGGTATTCCCAGTAGTCATGTATGGCTGCGAGAGTTGGACTATAAGGAAGGCCGATAGCCGAAGAATAGATTCTTTTGAACTATGGTGCTGGAGAAGACTCTTGAGAGTCCCTTGGACTGCAAGAAGATCAAATCAGTCAATCCTAAAAGAAATCAACCCTGACTGTTCCCTGGAAGGCCAGATAATGAAACTGAAGCTCAAATACTTTGGCCACCAAATGAGAAGGGAGCACTCACTGGAGAAGACCCTGATGCTGGGAAAGATCGAAGGTCAAAGAAGACGGGGACGGCAAAGGATGAGATGGTTAGACAGTGTCATAGATGCAACGAACATGAAGTTGAGCCAACTTCAGAGGATGGCGGAAGACCGGAAGGCCTGGCGTGATCTGGTCCATGGGGTCGCGAAGAGTCAGACTCGACTGTGTGACTGAACAACAACAAAAAAGAACTAGGTGGAATACTGGGACTTGGGGATGATTTGTAAAGCTTCTTATTTCAATTCTTAAAAAACCCCTCCAAATGAGAGAGTCAATTGAATGAGATTCCCTTCCCTTTGAGTAAAAATAAGACAATCCCTCCTGCTCCTTCTTGACTTTCCTACAGAAGGCCTAAAGCTGACCTTCTACCTATCCACTTTTCTGACTAATGTCTTCAGCACTTAAAACACCACAGCATGCACATTCCAGTCACTGACCCCTTACACACGTAAATATTTGGCTTTCAACTTCCATCTGAAAAAGTGCTGAACCATCCCTTGTCACAACCGTCACGCTGCCTCCATGAACCTACCAGTCCCATCTATCCCCAGAGATGGATTCCTTAACTTCCATCTCTCCTGCATCAAGGGATATGCCGTTTATTCACTTACCTTCATCTTCTGTACTTTTTCATCCTCCACAGAATGATCAGGAGGTGCAGAAGGGAGCAGTTTAAAAATCTGGAGTAACTGACAGACAAAATAATGATCCATTCCGACCTATGTCTCCCTCCCTCACATTCCTTTTTCCTAACAGCTTGTCTTCCCCTCCCCACTTTCATACACAAATATTGACTTGCCTGATACTCTCCACCTTTTGACTGTTGTATGAAGCAGCAGCAGCATTAATCTTAGACTGACTTGGTTGTTATTTGAACCTTTTATTGGTTATTTTCGAATTGTATGGATGATCAAGGTCTGTATAGATATGTATGCTGTAGCAACAATGTTTTCCTCAGCATGTGTTGCATAACAGGAAATATTTAACTCTTGACCAAGTACCCCAGAACAATTTATCTGCTATACATCACTGAATTCACCATCTTTCATACCCCGGTGTTGTACTCTGAATATGACTTATTATGAATTAATTTATTTTAATTCAATGTGATGCTACAATTAAGGTGGCTGAAGTAAGAAATCTTTGTGCAGAACAGGTGGCTGTCATTAAGAAGGGGCAAACCTAGACATCTTACACCATTCCATTACATTCCATATCTGCCCCCTGCCTGCTAACTAGTAGAAGCAAAATGTTTACTTCTGTGCTTTAGATCACTTGAGGGCTTGCCAGTGCTGCTTACCATTGGGCAGGGGAGCCATAGCCTATGGGTCTCTGCCTTCATCTACCCCGCCTGCCTGCCAGAACATGCAAAACGTTTGCAGGGCATACTGGTAGCTGGTGTTGCCTCTTTATTGTGGTGGGGTTGGGAGGCCATAGTCTCTGCAACTATTGTATTGCCTGCTTTGCCTTGCTTGGCAGATATAGGCAAAGTTTTCCCCCTTCCTAGCTCTCATATGCACATACTCTTATAGCTGAAGAACAATAGCAAACAGCACATGCTTATGTATAATCAGAAAGTCCTCCCACAGTCACTGAAATGATGCAGCAATTGGCAGAAATGGGAAAGTTAGATATTGATTACTGAATACAATATAAATCCCTTTCCTTAGTCACCTTTTAACTGTTTTGATTGTCTTAAAAATACCAAAGATTTCAGATTTTTAACCCCAGGCTGCAAAAATCAGCCAAACACAGAAGGCTGGCAGCCATTTAAAGAGGTGCATTTCCAAATCAACCCTGGAAGGTTTGGAGAAACCACCTACTATGCCCCTCTAGATTCCTACATTGTCAAAAAGTGGTACAGTGAAGGCATCACTAGGAGGACCCTTCAAGCCAATCTTAAGAACTCTTTAAGGGATACAGGGAAGTGGTCTTTCGGTAGGTTTATCTATTTACTTAGATATTTATATCCTGCTTCCCCCCCAAAAAATGGGGACTTGAAGTGTCTTACAACATAATTATCTCCTCTTCCTCTGTTTTATACTCACAACAACCCTGTGAGGTTGGTTAGGCTAAGAGAGACTCACTGGCCCAAATTCACCCAGAGAGCTTCCATGGTAGAGTGGGGATTCAAAAATGGGTCTTCCAGATCTCAGTCTGTCCTCTAAGCAGATTAAAGCCAGACTTTTAAAGATTAATTACATTATTATGGCACAGTCAAATACATTCTTTCTGCAACTGTTGTATAACTAGATAGAGAACCCAAGTTTTTACCTGTTAACTGCATTTACTGTTAATAGCTCCAGTTGCCAGAAAGACTCTTCAGTCACACGTGCTAGAGGGCCAGCACATTGGTTCAGTCTTGTGAAGACAAAAGACAAAAAAGGGTTCCTTGAGAGCAGTATCTTGTTCACTTAACCTTTGTACTCCAAATATTTGGAATCACGCAGCATGTACTATGAGACTTGTTCACTTTGCCTCGCATCTTCATCTGTCCCTAGTCTTGAAATTGGGTGCATGCACACACATTATGGCACAGACCTGGGCAGGGCAGGCACTGATGTTGACACTCTATTACAGGGGTGTCAAACATAAGGCCTGGGGGCCAGATCCAGCCCGTCCAGGGCTCTTATGTGGACCTCGAGCAACAGATGCAGATGCAAGGGAGGGAGTGCTGGGGTGGGAGTGGGTGGAGCCACTCCATTGTGGCTTCAGCACAGCAGAACAAGCTCGTCTGCAGCAGTCAAGCATTGTGGGAGCATCTGCCCAGTGCTGCACCGCTGCCTCTCCAGTCCACCCATGCAGGTTTTCCTCTGCACCCCACTCCCAGCCCATGGGGCCTTGCAGTGAGGATACAACAACTCGGAGCTTACCAGTCGCTGTCCTTTATACAGTTTATATCTGTGGTACCTGGCATTACGTTTTATGGCACACATGACCCTGCCCGACAAAGTGACATTTATATCAGATCCGGCCCTCGTAACAAATGAGTTTGACCCCTCTGCTCTATTGTGTCCCATCTGTTCAGGCAATGTAACTGATCTGTAGCCTTGTTAGCTTTTATGAACACAACTCACCAGTGATGTTTTGGAGGAATTGTTTGATGCACCTGGGAAAAACAGCATGCAATACAAACAGTCATTGCAGAATGGAATGAATTTTTAAAATTCTATTATTCACCATCTAGTACAGCTGCCCAGGTTTTGGTTGCACAATTATTTTTAAGTTGTGACTCATAAAGGATGCTAGAAGAAAGTGAGATTAATGGGTTTTGTAATGTTTCCTATTCTCAATCTGATTTCCCATTCAGTAAAATCAGCCACACATATATTTGTCCAGCAGTCTTGTCCTATTTCTCCCTCTGTAATGTCTAGTGACATGGACTCTTGGCAAAGTTAACTGTTCCCAACCCTCTATATTTTAAAACCTATAACACTGCATGGACATCAATTTTAATTCTTACACATGTCTGACAATATGGAAAATTTACTGAAACTCAAAATGATCTCTAACACTCACTGTACTCACACATAGTATATATGCAGTGCACTGTATAGATCTGTTGATCATTTTGATTAACAACTAACCAATTTAAATATGCCTGGTAGCATTTCATCCTAATGAATGGAATTCATAAGGAGTGATATTAAAAGGTGACTGACTCACACTTTCTAAGCATGGGGCAACTACTGCAAAAAGCAAACCATTCTAAGACATTTTACCTTAGAATAAACTCCAAGGAGTAAAAACAATGGCCTTGCAAAGGGGTTCACATTATAATCCACGGATTTCTCATAAAGATTTAAGATTAATCTTGAACCATTTCAAAAGTCAAATTTGAAAACTTTGGAAAATCTGAACTTCAAAGGTGATTTTAAATGTTTAGTACATTGCAAAGTTGTACAGCATTTTTAGTTCTGTCTGCAAAGACCAGAGTGGTAAAGGCCAGAGAAAATAAGAAGGAAGACACTGGAGAGTTGTGTCCAAACTACTTAGAAGTATTCAGAACTATTGCCTATAAGCAGAGATGTGGTAAGACAGGTAGTTACTCCGACCCAATCAGTCATTTTTAACTTTTTACTTTTTAAGATATGAAAAATGAAGATGGTAACGAAATTAACATGTGTAATAATAAATACAATGAAAAACAAATGAAGCTTTTGAAATGAAAACAAATACACAAATTAAAAAAGATAGAATCCTACCAGCTTCTCATCTGAACTTGCCTTACCTGACTTTCTGACACTGGCCTCAGCTTTCCTCTCCAAGCTGCAGTTTTGTTTTCTTCTTAGTCTAAACTATCTCACTGGGAGAGGCCTGGCCCTGTGAAGACTAGGGTTGTCCCCTCTCCATGAAAGACCACGATCCCTCATCTGGGGCGTGGGATACAGGGGTGGATGGGCCCTTTAAGATTCTTGGTCCAGGTCCAAGATAAGCAGTCCCTGCAGTGCTACTTAGATTGGCTTAGCTTAGCTAACCAGAGGCTTGGAAGGAAGCAATGGGCAAGCCTTTACCCATCATTTCTGTTGGCCTGACTCTGTTGAGTTTCATTTGCTCCTCAGTTATTTTAACATATCAACTCCCCAGTATGTTATATGTCCTGACTTGAACGTTGGACTCTTGACAAAAATAGGAAGACAGAATCAAACATAGCTGCTTTGAGCCTGAAGCACATAAAATAGCAAATAAAATAATAACCGCAGAGTAACAGAGAATGAACATGAAAGTTGTGTTGGTTAAGCATTGCATAGATTCAGGCATAGGGTCTAGATGAATACAATTATGACCATTCCTTTGATATCTATTTTTTATGGAAGGCCAGAAAACACTGTTGGACTATTAAAAATACTGAAATATACTGGGTTCGAGACGTGTGTAGTGATCAGCTCATAGTTTATTAGTGATTTCAGCTCAACCCTAAGACAACTCTAGCACTCCCCGTGATAGGTTATTTACATTACAACTCCTACTCAGTAGGTTCATTCCAGGATCCTGGCTATCTATTGTTCTGGCAAAACAAGCTTAGTCAGTTTCCACGTAGTGTTCAGGCTCAGTATATAACAAATACAAATCCTGATTTTTAGTTCTCAAAAGTAAAATTGTTTGAAGGGAAAAAAGAAGAAATAGGAAGGGGGTTACATGTATCTGTGTCCCTCAATGAATCCACCTCCATGTATATGTTTCTGATACTAGCTTTGGATGCTAAGTCCGTGTATACACAAGAGTGTACCCGTGGTAACCTGGGGGAGGTGTGTGTGTGTGTGTGTGTGTGTGTGAGAGAGAGAGAGATATTGTTTTAATTTATTTATTATTGTATTTGTATCCCGCCCTCCCCGAGAATGGGCTCAGGGTGGCTCACAGTAACGGCACCATGTGCCAAATCCATATAAAACATTTAAAACAATTTAAAATAGTCATTCACTAACAATAACAATAACAAATTCACAGTTAATCAGTTTAAAGTGCTAGTAGCATAGATCGTTCCTTCACTACATTCCAGATGGCGTGCTATAAGATGGAGCATTAAGAGCCAAAACCAGCAGTGCTCGGCCTTCCCCTGCGCAGTGGCTCGATCTTCATACGGGCCAGACGACCGCTGATTGCATCAGCATGTGCTATCTATAACAGTAGACAGAAAAGATAAGAAAGAGGGATAAATTTCGAAATGAAATGCAAAGAAATCACAAGGCAGTTCTGAAGATGCAGGGCAATTGAACAATTCCCATTGGAAACAGCTGTATTATCTAGACGTGTCTGCTCACACTTAGTCCACACTCACACCTAGTCACACCCATGAGTACAAGGTCCCCAAGGAAAAAAAAAACAGGAGAGCAGGAAAGGGAAGGGGTTATTGCAAGATTAGGAGGAAGGAAAGAGGCTGACCAAGAAAGAGAAAGAAGAGAAACAAGGTATACTTGGGACAGAGGAGTAAGTGTAAAAAGGCAAAGGGATTTCAGCAGGTGGAGCTGTGGAACTAGACTGCAGGCTGTAAAACTCTCCTCCAACACCACATTTCAAATGAACCAACTTTCTTCCTGTCAGCTGTCTTTACTGTTAGGGCTGCTACCCTCCAGTTGGACCCTGGAGATCTGCTTTTACAGCTGATCTCCAGACTACACATCAGTTCCCCTGGAGAAAATAGCTGCTTTGGAGGGTGGACTCTATGGCATTGTATCCTGCTGAGGTGTCTCCCCTTCCCAAAGCCCAACCTCT
Source organism: Gekko japonicus (assembly GCF_001447785.1). Taxonomy (NCBI): domain Eukaryota; kingdom Metazoa; phylum Chordata; class Lepidosauria; order Squamata; family Gekkonidae; genus Gekko; species Gekko japonicus. Next base: position 263,515 of record NW_015169838.1, on the reverse strand, counting down.
CTAGGCTCCACCCCCCTCCAATCACCAGGTAGTTCTCAACCAAGGGCTGGGCAACCCTATTCACTGTCCAACTTTCACACCCATACATAGTAATGGGAAATACTATAGTATGAATTATCTTGGTCTGGGTTGCCAGTGACACATCCTTACACTTAAAAATCTATTCTAGCTCCTTCTTGGCTGCCCTTCCCAGTCTCAATCTTCTTCTGATTTCTTGGTTGCAGTCTCCCATTCGGTTGATCATGGAGCCAAGGCATAGAAAATCGTGAACAATATCAGTTTCTTCATCATCCACCTTAAAGTTGTGTGATTCCCAGTTGATATTACTTTTGTATCCCTGATGTTCAGCTATAAATCTGCTTTGACACTTTCAACTTTAACTTTAATCAGTAGTTATTCCAAGTCTTCATTGTTTTCAGCCAATGTCATGGTGTCATCTCAATATCTCGAATTATTAATGTTCTTCCACCAATTGTCACTTCATCTTCATCTAGTCTAGCTTTCCTTATGATATGTTCTGCATACAGATCAAAGAGAAAAGGAGATAATATACATTCTTGTCTGACACCTTTGCCAATTGGAAGAAAATCTGTTTCTCCATATTCTGTCCTAACAGTGGCCTCTTGTCCAGAGTACAGGTTGCACAACAAAACAATCAGATGTTTGGCACACCCATTTCATTTAAAACCAACCATAGCTTTTCATGATACAGATAGTCAAAAGCTTTGATGTAATCTATGAAACACAAGCTGATTTTCTGCTGAAATTCTCTTGTATGTTTCAGTAACCAATGTAAATTTGCAATATGATCTCTACTGTTTTTTTCTTTTCTGAACACAGCTTGAAGAGTTGGCATTTTTCATTTCGTACAAGGCAATAGTCATTGTTGTAAGCTTCTGAGCATCACTTTACTCACATGAGAAGTTAATGTGATGGTCCGATAGTTGCTGCAGTCTTTGACATCTCCTTTTTCAGAACTGAAATGTAAATCAAACTTTTCATGTCTGTGGGCCACTGTTTTGTTTTCCATATTTGTTAGCATATTCTGGATAAGATTTTGATGGACTCTGTGTCTGTGGCTTGGAATAGCTCTATTGAGAGACAATTTGGTGTAGTGGTTAAGTGCATGGACTCTAATCTGGGAGAACTGGGTTTCCTCCACTTGCACTTGGCTGGATGACCTTGGGCAAGCCGTAGCTCTGATAAGAGCTGTTCTTGAAAAAGAGCAGTTTCTGTCAGAGCTCTCTCAACCCCACCTACCTCACAGGGTGTCTGTTGTGGAGAGGGGAAGGGAACGGAGTTTGTAAGCCACTCTGAGACACCTTTGGGTAATGAAGTGCGGGGTATAAATCCAGACTCCTCTTCCTCCTCCTCCTCCTTCTTCTTCTTGATACCCCATCTACTCCTGGTGATTTAATTCTCTCAATTGCTCCCAGTGCAGCTTTCACTTTACTTGCTAAAACTGTTGATTCTTCTTCTTCTTCAAAAGTTTCTTCTTTGAAGGAATTTGGTCATCCTTTCATTTCTTCTGTATAGTTCTTCAGTGTATTGTTCCCATCCTATTCAGTTAATGAATTTCCATGTTGATCTTTCAGCATGTCTAACTGTGCTTTAAATTTCCCTTTGATTTATTGGCTCTTGTGATCTCTTGGTCTTCCTTTTTTGATTTCTCTTCTGTTTCTTTACACTGGTTATTATAATAGTTCTCTTTGTCTCTACATGCAAGTTGCTGGAATGCTGCGTTTAGACTTCTGATTCGATTTCTGTAACCTTTCACTTTTTGTCTCTCTTGATAAATTTTAAACATTTCATCAGTCATTCATTGAGGCTTTTCATTTTTTTTAGCTACAGGAATAGTCTTTGTGCATTCTTCCTTGATAATATCTCTGGTTTCAACCCACAGTTCTTCTGGTTCATGTTCACTTGAACTTAGTAATGTAAATCTGTTCTTTATATGTTCTTTAGACTCTTCAGTAATGTTGTTTAGATTGTATTTTGGCACTATGAATGTTGTGGCGTTTTTCTTCAGCTTTATTCTGATTTTTGATATTAACAATTTATGGTCTATACCATAATCAACTACATGTCTTGTTGTAATAGACAGAACAGAGCTTCTCCATTCTCTACTTCCAATTATGTAATCTATTTGTTTTCTATATTCGCCATCCAGTGATGTACACATATACAATTATCTGTTGAGCTGCCTTAAACATGTGTTTGTAATTAAAAACTGTTGCCTTCACAGAATTCTATGAGTCACTCTCCTGCTTATACCATTCTCCTGGCCCAAATCTTCCAACATTATTTGATTTTGCTTTGTTTCCTACTTTTGCATTCCAGTCAGCTATGATTATCAGCACATCTTGTTTAGGTGTGTGATCAATTTCTTCTGGGACACTTGCACAAAAGCTTTAGGTTAGGGTATATCTTTCTTTAAATATGGGATGACTCGGTTTTACACAAAAATATAAAAACTTTAAAAAATGGGAGTTAACTCCTCAAAGCAGGTAGCAATGTCTGTGCTGTGTTTGTGAAGATGTTATCCCCCCTGCAAAACTCATCTGATATCTTGTGTTGTCTGCAAACACAAATACTGTGAAAAAGTTTTTGAAAGGTAGTGGTTGGCTGAGGGAAGAAGAGGGAAATTGGCTCATCAAGCAGGTTGGGGAGAGTGTTGGAAATTGGGTGAAGGGAGGAAAAAGAGGGAAGGGAGGAAAATGAGCAATTGGGTGAGGGGACCGCAGGGCTTTTGCTAAAACATAACAGAATTTAGACATTCTGACTGCAGAGTTGGAAGTTGAAAGCCTTTGGATGCAGGCAGAAATTAGCTTCATTGCAAAGTCTACTTCACAGTTGTGCCTTCTGTTACTGGAAGGGTTGAAGCATAATTTATCTAGGCATGATACAAAGTAGGCATGATACAAACTCACAAGTCATCTCCCCTGATTCCATTTGAAATCTATTCAGTTTCTGAAATGACATAAATGGATTATACTGGTTTTCAGCCAGGCCTTCTTGATTGGTCCTGGGAAAGTGTGCATATTTCTCCCCACATCCCTGGGTCCTAAATACTGGTTCCAGGAAGCATCAGTTGCCAGTCCTAAATAGAAGGACAACTCTGGATATGCCCTCCCATCTTGCTGAGTAAATAATTCCCATAGCTCCTTTCAGTTTTGCCTATGGAATGACACTTTTTCTTCAGAAGATATGATCAAATTATCCAGGTTTGGGGTGACAGTTGCCTTAGAATGCCTTTCCTACAGCAATCTCAAGCTATTAATGACATTTCAAGGCAGCAGAAAGGATGATGGGAGTGTTTACTGCACATGACACCTGCTTCTCAATTGAGTCTGCACATTGTACCCTGAGACCTCTGGAAAAGAGACCACCCACAAGGAACCCAGGCTGTGAGGCTGTTGAATTGGATAAGAACACTACTAGTTTCAATGGAGGAAGAAACCTCATGGGCAAAAGATCTTTGATGTAATTGGCAGCACTGATGCCTTGGTAGGCCGGGAAAACTTAGCAATAGGATACTTGGAAATGACTGGCTTTGGGAATAAAACTGGCATCAAGATTTTAATGACAAGTTTGGTCACAATGAGATATTAAACAACTGTTATCAAAAATTAATAGGATAGCAAGCTAGCCAGACAAGTGAATCTTAAACCTGTGATTTGATCTTTATGACTATGTGATTCTCCAACCTCTCCCCACATGCATACTATATAAACTCAAATATGCAAGCAAATATCATGGCACCAATGAGTGCAGCAGGTGTACAGCAACTCAGACAGCCCTTACAGACAGATTTTACACTTCCTCCCAAATACAACATGTGAATGGGTTCTTCTGAACTTCCAGGGCAGGGCAGTTCCATAAATGATAAACAGCTAGGAAGAATATACTAGAAATGAACGGCGTCATGTTTAAATGAACAAAAGGAATGAATACTCCATTCATTGCTATAAAAACCTAGGGAATTATTTTGCACAGGATGGTTATGATGTCCACTAGCATCCTTCAAAAAGGATTAATCAGATTCATGGAGGATATGTCTATCAATGGCTCATGGCCATGTTAATGAAAAATGGAAACTCAGTGTTCAGAACCACGGGTTATCTGATGCTAGGAATAATATGAAGCATATATGAACATATGAAGCTGCCTTATACTGAATCAGACCCTTAGTCCATCAAGGTCAGTATTATCTATTCAGATTGGCAGTAGCTCTGCAGGGTCTCAGGCTGAGTTCTTTCACATCACCTACCATCTGAACCCTTTTAAGTGGAGATGCTGGGGACTGAACCTGGGACCTTCTGGATGCAAAGCAGAGGCTCTGCCTCTGAGTCACAGTTCCTGCCTAAAAATAGATATTTGCTATTTTGAGCAGGTATTGCTACCATGTGAGCTTTCCAGGGACATATGTATGGCCACAGGATGCTGTATTAGACATTTTGCCTGATCAGCAAAAAAAAAAAAAAAAAAAGATGTGAAAACTATATGAAAGCTTGCTACATAGCATCGATAACAGGGTACTCTCTATCTACTACTATTCTGTCTGTATTGCTATTCTGTTCTGATAACAAATAATTGCTACTTGTAACAGGGTTCAGCAAAGAAGGCCACAGTAAAAATGTAGCACAAATCCAAGAGTGGAAAATACTTGAACTTATGTTCAAACAATTAACATAATTTGCATATCACATGCATTAGCATGAAAGATGTCAAGATACGGGTGGTTGGCATCTTGAACTTGTTCTGTAATATACTTGTTCTGGAATAGAATACCCTGAACATGAAGGCCTGTGATTTAACTTCTCAAAAACATAGGTATGAATTTAGAAAAAAAGAGAGAGATGTTAAGGACACAGTAAATACAGAAATCTTTTTACTTGCCTCTTAGTTTTGGAGCCCAATGCTACTGAGTGTCATCGAGCCCCTGAAGGAAAGAAACTTGCATGTTAAAAAGCATGAAATGCGAGATTTTCCCAGCCACAAGATGGTGCCTTGGCCAATGCCTGTAGCTAATTCTACATCCCTCATGCTCACACAACATATATATATTTAAAACAAAGAAGAATGAAAAATAGTCCCCCCCCCCATAAAATGTCAAAGGAAGACATGATATACCAGACCTCAGCAATGTGGTGCCCATGGTCATCATGGCACCCACCAATGTGTTTTCTGGTACCCACTGACCTTTCTACCAAAACAAGGAGCCAGTCTTGGCTTTCCTCCACTTCATTGGATCAGGAGATGCTTCAAAAGAGCCCTGGAGGCATCACATTTGTCTCAGCAAGGAAAACACATTTGGAAACAGCTGCCTCCACCTTAGAATCTCTTAACTTTCCAGCATCTCGTGACTGAACCTAGCTCCACTGACAACCATCTTGTTGTGGTGCCCAGTACCTGTTCTCACAGCCCACAGCTTCAACAACTATAGCTAGAAGTCTGTGGCAACAACAAGCCACACACAAGTATCAAGTCCACATGGTATCAGCAGTTGCATACCAATGGTTTAATGACATGATATGTGAACTATATTATAAAAACAGAGGAAGCCTCTAGTACTACAACCAGTGTTCCCTCTAAGCTGAGTTAGTGTGAATTAGCTCATAGTTTTTTAGCCTCCAGCTCACACATTTTTGTCCTATCTCAGGAAGGATGACTCCAGAGCAAACTAATTTATGCAGTAGGCAAATAGCTCGCTCACATGCCAGTAGCTCACAAAGTAGAATTTTTGCTCACAAGACTCCACAGCTTAGAGGGAGCATTGACTACAACCTCTTTATTCAAAACCAGGATTTGTATGAGACTCATTGTCATTTTATCGGTTTAGTATTTGTCCTTGGCACCTGCCCAAATGAGACAGGAGACAACCATAAATGGATCTAACTAGTTTATTAAATGGCTGATCAGCATCATAAACCAATTGGGTACACTGCATTTGGCAGTCTTTAATGGCTACCTTTGTTTGGACAATACTGCTCTGGCTCCAACTGCAGCCAGCAAACAATTGTCAGCACTGCTTACCCTCATCTGCTCATGAAGTGTAGTGAGAGGTGCCAAGCTTCATTGCCTCCCACCCCAGTGTGTCAAGACTCCTAAAGGTTTGATTGGAGTACCTATATGGAAAGGCTGAGGAGTCTGGGATTTTTCAGTCTAGAAAAAAAGACAGCTGAGAGAAGGTTACAGAGATTGCTAAAATTATGCTATGGGGTAGAGAAAGTGGATAGAGGGAACTTATTCTCCCTTTCTTATAAAACTAGCATCCCCCCACAATAAAACTGATGAGCAATAAATTCTAGGCAGACAAAAGGAATCACTCCTTTTAAGTCAAAACAACTTTCTACTGTGAAACAACTTATAGGATCATATTCAGCAGGTTGAAAGGGTGGGTGAAGGTGGAAATAATCAAAGAATCAGGAGCTGAAGACAAATGGATGTTTCAAGGTAGTATGAGCAAATGACTCAGAAGCTTGGGATGACAGTTGTATTTTGATGATGATATGGAACTGACCACACACACATGTATACATACCACACAAACACACACTTTTTCTTGCTGTAAGAAATGGTGACTGAACAGGAACTAGATGGGAAGAACCGAAATTCAGAGAGCCATGAAAATCAAGTGAGGGGAACCTGAGCAATGCCTTGTTTGCATTTTATTTTCTTGGCTTTTTGAGTAGAAAGTATACAAATGGAGTAGACCTAAATAGAAATAATAAGCAACTGGGTTGGACATTTTTATGATTCAACAAAAAAAGAGGAAAGTCATTATGGAGTCAATCCAGATTCAGAAGTAAGTCCCCCCCTTTTTTTTAAGGACTGTAACCTTTAATCCCCAACTTTAGTCACTGTTTGTTATTGTTATGGAAGTGACTCAAGTGATTCTCCACTTTTAATGTCAGCCATTGGTATACCAAACTAAATTTTGTTGTTCGGTCACACAGTCAAGTCTGACTCTTTGTGACCCCATGGACCACATCACACCAGGCCCTCCTGTCCTCCGTCATCCTCCCGAGTTTGCTTAACTTCATATTCATTGCATTAATAACACTATTTAACCATCTCATCCTCTGCTGCCACTTCTTCTTTTACCTTCAGTCTTTCCCAGCATCAGTGTCTTCTCCAGTGAACGTTCCCTTCTCATTTGACCATGCAGACTTTTGTTGGCAGGGTAATGTCTCTACTTTTTATCATGCTGTTTAGGTTCGCCATCGCTTTCCTCCCAAGGAGGAGGCGTCTTTTAATTTCATGGCTGCAGTCACCGTCTGCAGTGATCTTGGATCCCAGGAACGTGAATTCTGTCACGCTTCCACGACTTCCCCTTCTATTTGTCAAGGAGTGATGGAGCTGGATGCCATGATCTTAGTTTTTTTGATGCTGAGTTTCAAGCCAACTTTTGCGCTCTTCTCTTTTATCCTGAGTAAGAGGCTCTTGAGGCCCTCTTCACTTTCTGCCATTAGAGTGGTATCGTCTGCGTATCTGAGGTTGTTGATATTCTTGTGAACTTCAAACTAAATTAACGTCTGCAAAATGAGTTACAGTTGTTACAGGCTACTTGGCTCTTGTCTTTTGCAGTTGAGGTCAAGGGCCAGCTATTGATGAACCCCAGAAACTCTTTCTGAGCTGGTCAGGGGCAGACTGGGAAGTTCAAAGGGTGCTGGAAAAGGCCACACCCATCATGCCTGTGCTCACAAGCTCTGGCATGATGAGATCAATGAAGAGGGGTAGGAATAATGACAAGCTTGTTCTCACTGGCTGGACTGCAACTATGCTGGCAGGCAAACTCAGGCACTACTGTGCGTGTGTTCCTCATTACTGGGCACAGTGGAGCTAGTTGGGGGGGGGAAGGTTGGACACTACAGGCATAGGATGAAGCCAGGCCCTACTGTGCCCATGCTTCTTGTCATTGGCCTCAGTATGGTGGGTCTGGAAAGGACGAATGCCACTAGCATAGGGTAAAGCTGAGTATTCTGCTGTTTGTGCTCCTGTTCACTTGTTTGGGTGAGGAGCAGCATAGGCACAGTAGCTCTTGGCTTTGCCCTATGCCAGCAGCATCCATACTTATTGGCACCATTGTGTGGGACTTCTGAGGCTTAGGGCAACAGAGCATACTTTTAGGATATATGAAGTAAAAAAGAGATGAAGAGACTAGATTTGAAGGTGTGCTAAGTAATTACAGAAACCTCATACATTCAGAATTAAAGTCTTACTAGATGGCTTAAATCAGAAATTCTTATTTTTGACATTAAAGTTAAGAGCATCTTCAGTACAGCATAATAAAAATTATAGTGGCCATAATGCCATTTACACACAAAACGCTCAACTTACATTCCAGTTCTGAAAAAAGGAGATGTTAAAGATTGCAGCAATTATTGGACCATCATATTAATTTCTGATTCAAATAAAGTGATGCTCAAAATCTTACAACAAACCACACATGAAATGAGAAATGCCAGGTGTTCAAGCTGGATTCAAAAAAGGAAGAGGCACTAGAAATCATATTGCAAATTTTACATTGGTTACTGGAACATACAAGGGAATAATTGCATTAAACTTTAATTAGTGTAAATGGTTTGTGACACAGCCATTGAAAATAAGGATAGGAATAAAAATCTGAGACAGATCTTGACAATATTTAAATACTAGGAATAAGGTCCGTTATGGAAATAAATACAACGAGCTCTAGAAAGAGGCTCTGGGAGAGTGCCAAGGCCTTGGACACTCAGCATCAATGTGCTGTGGCGACCTCAGCAGGGTATAATGACACAGAGTCCACCATTTTCTCCAGAGGAAATGATCTCTGCTACCTGAAGAGCAGTTGTAATTTTGAGTGATCTCCAGTCCTCACCTGCAGATTGGCAACAATGGTTTTCCAGGAAGAAAAGTAGTCTTTCTCTGCCATGTGGATCAAAGCAGCTTACATCATTCTCCTCTCCCCCTTTTGACTTGCACAACAACCCTGTGAGGTAGGTAAGGCTGAAAGTCTGTGACTGGTCCAAAATCACCCACTCAGCTTCTACAGCAAGAACCTGGATCTAGCAGAACCTGCCCTGAAGCACTGACGGCTACGCCTAGAGCAGCCAACTTCCAGGTGGAGCCTAAAGATCACCAGGTATCACAACTGAACTCCAGACAACAGATCTCCCCCCCTCCCCGGAGAAAATAACTGCTTTGGAAGGTGGGCTTTACGGCATTCTGTTCAGCTGAGGCCTCTCCCCTACCCAAAGCCTGGCTTCCATGGACTCTACCAGAAAATCTCCAGAAATCTCCCTACCTAGAGCTGGCAACCCTAGTAAGACTGGCCCCAATGAGTTACTCACAAAGGTCTGCAAAGGGTTTCCTTGCTTTGTCTGAACCAAGTTTGGTTGCCTACCATGGCAAGATGGGCTCCAGTTTACAACTCAGCTGTTTGCCTCCCACCCTCGTCCCGTGGGTGTATCTCACTCCTTAAATTCGCTGCCACCACTCATGGAATCATCACTGCCTTTTTAGAGGGACA